>NC_074690.1:26974245-27274245 GCF_029448725.1 Salvelinus fontinalis | reverse complement strand
CCCCCGCCCCCCCCCCCCCCCCCCCCGACTTTTCTGCGAAAAATAAAAAATAAAAGTTGGTACTGGGCTGTACGCACTACCGGTGATCAGGCCTACAGTACCACCGTTGTGTCATCAGCAAACTTAATGATGATGTTGGAATCGTGCTTGGCCACGCAGTCATGGGTGGACAGGGAGTACAGGAGGGGACTAAGCACACACCACTGAGGACCCCGATGTTGAAGATCAGCGTGGCCGATGTGTTGTTACCTACCCTTACCAACTGGGGAGCGGTCCGTCAGTAAGTCCAGGATCCAGTTGCAGCGGGAGGTGTTTAGTCCTAGGGTCCTTAGCTTAGTGATGAGCTTTGTGGGCACTATGGTGTTGAACACTGAGCTATAGTCAATGAACAGTATTCTCACATAGGTGTTCCTTTTGTCCAGGCTGGAAAGGGCAGTGTGGAGTGCGATTGAGACCGCATCATCTGTGGATCTGTTGGGGCAGTATGCAAATTGGAGTGGGCCTAAGGTTTCCGGGATGATGGTGATGATGTGAGCCATGACCAGCCTTTCAAAGCACTTCATGGCTACCGACGTGAGTGCTACGGGGGCGGTAGTCATTTAGGCAGGTTACCTTCACTTTCTTTGTCAAATACTATATCTGTTTGGGATTGTTGCTGTTAATTTGCAGTGTACAAATTATTTATATCTATGTTCTGACCCCCCAACCATCAGCTCAAGAAAAAAATTGTCCCACGGCTAAATGTAATTGGGGACCCCTGGTGTGAAGAAAGTCTCGAGCCACGGTGTGAGTGAGTTGTTTTGGAACAATCTGAGGACCTTGTCTTGAATAGCTGCATGCAAAGCCTCACTTAACTAGAGCTCCTTGTGTTTTACACAACATCTCATTCTACATTGTAGATTCTATCTAAAGCTTGCATGTCTTGTTGCGATTACTTGCTGTAATTGTGGCATGTTCACAGTTTAATGTAATCTATTTAAAGTACTAATGCATAGCATTTGCCAACTATATAATATTATCTAGTAGTTACTTCTATCTTGAGTTGTTAGGAGAGTTTATTGAGTCAAGGGAACTTACTCAAGTGATTTCCAGTCCACCCTTATTGTTTTGGCCAAATGTAATGTGTCAGCTATTGCTGATTGCTACCTAAAGACAGATATTTGAACAATGCAGGACCATGGTCAGTTATTCCTCCAACATGAACAGCACCCTTAAAGTGACAACCAGAAGTTGAAACAATAACAATGCTCTCACCCACCACTGTTTCGGTAAAAAGCTGAGGGATGGGGATGGATATGTGTAACCACTCTCAAATTCAAATTCATAGACAGAGCTATGGATGCAAGGAGTGACCATCCATGATATCAAAAGTATAGATTTAACCATCTTTTAAAGCTATACAGTTTTTACTTACATTTACTTTGTTTGCAAACATTTGATTAAAACAAGTTTATATTCTGGGTTCTAGTGGGGTATGACAGTTGAACTAGCTGAAGTCATATGAGGCATTTAATAATCAATGGATATAGCTAGCTATATCATTCATGTATAAGTTTAAAAATGTATGTAGCAACTGCAGATTGTCCCTTTAAAATGGCTTGGTCCTCACCTCAGTATGAATCTCTGTGTACATGTCAATCAAAGCATCTCCAAACATGCCCCGGATGTCTGGGGGCTCTGGCGCCGGGACTTGCTCCACGATAAGATTCCACACCGAGAGTGGGCATAGCTTTCGGATTCTTCCATGAAGACACCTAGGAGTTTAAACGGTCTAACAGAGGGGAGAATTGAAACTAGTCATTGACATATGTCTGGTCTAGAAGTAATTTGCTTCATAATAATAATTTGCCGGTTTTGCCAGCAGTAGCAGAAGAGTGCTCGTCGTGGGTTGTCTGTCTCATTTGGCTACTGTAGATAGCTAAGTCAGTTAACGTTATAGTTAGTTGTTAGATAGTATCTCAGTAACATTAATTGAATAATTTCATGCACATTATATTTGTGCTTAAATTTTACATTTTAAAACTTGAGAGAAATGTGAGCTAACCTGCTAGTTAGTAAATCAAAGACTAAACTTACCTTGTTGTTGCTTCCTGTATCCAGTGTAAACATTCTTGTATCCAAGGCAGGCATATCGCCAAATCAGTATCCCTCCACCACTGCTTAGAATCAACTATTTCTGGTGTAAATAAAATGTTCAATAGTTTAATTTTGTCCCCTGGAAAATCCATGGGAACATTATTTCAGCTTCATATTATAGTCTACAGTTTTATTGTTGTACTTTGTTATTGCATTAACCTGGTTGAATACAAAGTCAAACCAGATGTATTTTCTATAATAACCACACATTAATATCTTATTTCATACAAAGGAACGATAACAAAAAGAGAGCAATGTTAGTTAATCTTATCTCAATGGCAGTTTAAATATTGTGTCTAGCTAACGAATATCAGTAGCCATAGTTATTTATGTAGGGGAAAACCCGTTCTCATAATTTTGACCATAGTGAGTAGGTTATAGCTCACAGGCAATTTACTGGGGGACGGACCAGAGTCTAAGCACTAAACTGGGTAGTCACGTGTAAATTGAAACATAACCCCCGTAGAGGCGTAATAACTTTCCCTCTCTTTGCACGTTTCAGCTTCGGATCTGTGCGAGACCGGCTGGGCAATCGAGAATAAAGCCTCAATTGTAGGCTAGATGCACATCTGAAAATGTTATGAGGATTTTATATTCTTCAACAATGTGGCAGAAACTGCTAAATGACCATAAACACTAAAGCACATTTTGTATTTTTTTTTAAAATCCTGGACACTGGAACAAACACAGTCTCTTTCGTCTTGTTTTGGATATTTTTTGGGTCATGAAAATGGTTTCAAATCAGCACTATTCGATGGGGGTTATGCATTCCGTGTTGTCTCTACTGTTCTGTGTTCAGTTCGGTCTGTCTTTCTCTGTGGCTGGACATGAGAACACCTGTGATGCGAACGGCAGCGTCTACTATGTGGGAGAATGGTACTTTCTAGAATCGGACCACTGCACGCAGTGTGAATGCACCACAGAGGGCTCGTCTTGTGCACGGACGGAGTGTACCTCTTTGCCGGCCGCTTGCATCCATGTCAGCCACTATCCTACTGACTGCTGTCCAAGATGTGAGAAAATAGGCTGCGAGTACCGGGGAGTGGTGTACGAGCTGGGACAAAACTTCCAGGTAGGCTACAGCAAGCACAACCCCCTACTTGGCAC
Source organism: Salvelinus fontinalis (assembly GCF_029448725.1). Classification (NCBI taxonomy): domain Eukaryota; kingdom Metazoa; phylum Chordata; class Actinopteri; order Salmoniformes; family Salmonidae; genus Salvelinus; species Salvelinus fontinalis. The sequence continues at coordinate 27,271,002 of NC_074690.1, read as the reverse complement.
GATATGATCAAGTTAAACTTTACCTGGAATGAATAAACATAATATGTATGTGATGTCATTTACTTCTCAAATGTCTATTGAGTTGACTAATATTGATTCTTCTCTTACTATAATAAGCGTTGTGCTTCCTCCTGAAATCGTCTCTCCAAAGTCTCTCTGTGCGCAATTACGCGTCAGCAATTTTGGATATATTTTTTTCAAAAGTAACGTATTTGACTCATTGTTAACATGTCTCTTAATATATCACTGCATACGCGTCTTATGACAAGCAGCACATTTCATTTTCTTTCTTTTCAGAAACATCTCTGGGCGTCGGACTGTTTCTGGCATTGTATGCAGATCAATTTTCGAATATGGCTAAATTGCGCTTCCCTGTGGTTTGTTGTTGAACTACTAACTGCTATGAAATCTTGTTTTTTCAAGTTTCAAATCAAATGTTATTTGTCACATGCGACGAATACAATAGGTGAATACCTTACTGTGAAATGCTTACTTACAAGCCCTTAACCAACAATGCAGTTCAAGAAATAGAGTTAAGAAAATATTTACTAATAAACTAAAGTAAAAAAATAAAAATAAAATAACACTATAATAACAATAACGAGGCTATATACAGCGGGTACGGGTACCCCCTGTATATAGCCTCGTTTGATACAGTAGCAGATGAAACTTTTACTGACAGGGATTTTAACTGGTGAAGATACTGCCACATGGAGGCAGTATGATACTTTTGAATGCTACACTTACAACAAGTCTATTCAAATGTGACAGTGCATATGTAAATTGAGAGAACAGATATAGATACAAATCCCCCTTTTGATATTGAGGTTCTTCTGGAGGCTCATTGGAAACATTTTGATAATCTCCTTCGTAGTCCTCAACCATACTATAGAATGAGTTGTTCAGTTATGTTTGCTGTTTGTTTTCTTCTTCTAATTAAATCTGTGTTTCTTGTTTCTGATTATGTTGCTGTGCTAGTGATTACGTACAGCTTTGTTGTCTGTTCATGTAGTCAGTAGAGTCATTAGCCACAGTTCAACCCCCTTGAAGAATAAACTCAGCCCTCTGATTTGTTTCATTTAATTCAATGGATAGTGGAGACCAAATCCAACCAAGCTAAGCAGTATTTTAAGACCCCCTAAGTCAGTGAATTAGAATATGAAACAACTCTGGCAACAGAAAGCCACGCAGAGAGATTTACCTGTGGCTCATTGTCCTCTTGATGAAGTTATTATATAGGCCTCTGACACAGTACTGGAGGAGCTCAGAGACATTTGAGTTTTCTTCTTCCACTTCATTTAACCCACCCTCTGTATCTGAACCTCAGATATGCAGATAAACATCCAATACCATGACAGGGGAAAACATCTGGCAACAGTTTAAATGAATTGTATACCATAAAGCATATACTACACATATATAAGCACATCTTAAACATGGCATTATGGTTATATGTCAGACTTCTCTTTTTCAGATATATCTTGAAATGGGCTATAGGCTAGCATCTACACTAATGCTTATAGCTCAGGAAAACCAACATGCTGTCACAGTTAAATTTGTCACAGTTAAACTAAAAGCACCTGCATAAGTCAATCTTATCGTTGTAGAATCAATCGATTGCCCTGTCTCTTTGAATGAGCACTTTCTTCTGTCCAACTGCTCATGTCTAACAGTGATATCTGCCAGTGGCAGTCTAAAGAACACTAGGAGGCCTATGTACTGTATGTGGTTGCATCCCAAATGTCACAACATTCCCCTTTGGGCTCTGGTCAAAAGTAGTGCACTATAAAGGGAATAGGGTGCCATTTGGGATGAAACCTCTGTCTCTGACAGCCTGTGTTTTGTTCTGTGTGATTGGCAGCCCAACGAGTGCGAGCAGTGTACCTGTGACAGTGACGGCATCGCCCGCTGCCTGGTGGCAGACTGCGCCCCCCCACCCTGCGTCAACCCTATTTATACCAAAGGGAAGTGCTGCCCAGAGTGCCCAGAGGGTAAGTAAACTGACCTGTATACATCTCATGGATATTTATGACATAGAACCCCCCGCCATACTCAGCAGAACCACCTTGTTAAAAAATCCTGGGGAGAACCCTGAGAAGTATTTTGTTCCATTCTATTTGAGCCAAAGGGAGATGAGAGAGGGCTAGAGACAGGGAAGATGATGTTCTGACTCCTCACATTGTCTATTCTCTTCATAATTTACTCCTTAGAGTGATGCATGCCGTTAGTTTTGTCACATTACTGTTGTCAGCACCACAAGCAACAATACATGAAGGTGATCATTTATCCAAACAAATGGAAGTAGAGGTAGTGGGGGGCAGAATGAGCAATATATGCATGAAGTAATCTGCTTCACGCACCATTACCAATGACTGATTCTCTCTCTCCTGTTCTGCTGAGACACTCATTAGCTTTTAAAAGGAAGTTTATCGAGTTGGAAAATAGCCAAATGAACATGCATTCATTGTTTGAGTTTAGGTGGTCTATGACTGCGTAATTAATAGTATAGTGTTTTTTCAAAAACAGTACTTCGGAGGTAATCAATATTTATTGTCTGAAATTCAACTGATCATAAAAATACCCTCTCCTCTTTATGGTAGAGGTGACCGTTTATCCTCATAGAAAGAGAAGCGCATTGGAAAATATCACAACCATATAGCAAGTTAACAGAAATTTTTGTGTGTGTGTGATTCCCCAGGGCCCAACTGCTATGTGGATTCAACCCGGAGCCAGGTGATTCCAGGAGGTGAACCACTGTGGGTGGACTCCTGCACCAAGTGCCGCTGCCACGACTCAGGTGATGCTGGCTACTGGGAGGGCAACCGCTTGGCCACCTGTTCCCGCGTACGCAACTGCACCTCTGGAGAGACTAGCCAGAAGAACTGATTAAGTAGGACCAGTCATTTGCCCCGGTATAGGGTGAAGTTGCCCCTAGACACTGATCTTGGGTCAGTTTTGAATTTTCCCCCACTATTGGAGGAGAGGGAGCTGATCCTAGAACTGTACCTAGAGGAAACTTCTCCCCAGAGAGATTTGCCCCTGAATGTTTGGGGGTTATCAGCAGGACGGTGTTGGGCTAGTAACTGAAAGATCGCTGGTTCGAAATACCCCAAATAACTGGTCGATGTAACCTTGAGCAAGGCACTTCTCCCTAATTTTCTCCATAGGCACTATATTATGGCTGACCCTGTAAAACAACACATTTAACACTTATCCGGTGTATGTGACAATAAAATATATTTGTACATTTTTACTGACATGTACTGTAGCATGCATCACAAACATTTTTACAGCAGAAAAATCCAACTGTAACTACTATGTGAATGTATTTTTCGCTCTCTTGTCTAAACCTATTCCAAAGAGACTGGAGTTGTTTTGCTGGCATTATATTGCAATATTCATGTTCATGTATTATCAATAAATGAACGTGTCAAGAGGCAGTTCACTCTCAAATCGAAGTTTGTCTGAGGTTTTCAGACTTGGTCTAATGTTAAGATGAGTACACGTCCCACACCATCTGCTGTCAAGATCCAACAATAAGCCTCAAACTCAAATATTTCCCATTCATTTAAGATGGAAGCCTTTATCTGTTAGGGACCATCTCATGATTCTCTTCTTGATATTAGACCACTTTTGAGATCTAAAAACACATCTGAATAACTTTGAATTTGGAGTGAACTATCTTTTTAACATTCCTTGCCCAAAACATTTCCTAATATAGTTGAAGGAGGGGGCAGTTTGACCCAACTGATTCTGAAGAACTCTGCTTTTGTGTGTGTACTCTAAACAAGGATTAAGCAGGTGAAGTAGCCACATATTTCTACACTAGTACAAATGTTTCAATGTGGTGTAGATGATAGGGACTATCCTACATTTTGGGATGTTATACTTCTCTAGTAGTGTTATTAGAAGATTTTGACCAACTTCAATGGATATTAATTCAGGTATACCTGCTCCATCTTATTTGAATTGATCATGAAGGAAACATTAAATATATGAAAATAATTGAGAGGTTCTGAAAGCTAAAGGCTGGTGTAAGCAACATTACATTTTCTGAATGAATGCTATAGGTTTGTAAACTATAAGCTACTCACTATCAGAATGTCAGAGATTCTGTTCACTTTCTTCCTTTACGTCCGTTCTTAAGGGACCATTGCATGAAAACCATTAAAGGCAAGAAACCGTTCTTCTTGTGTATGTTGTTGTGTAGCATATTGGTCTGTGCAGGCATGGATAGGATGCCAACATCCAAGCTTTGTCATTTCAGGCAAGGCTCTCATTACACTTCTCTAGTCGACTCTCCTAATACCGTGTCTCTTGATTATGTTATTGAAGATGTTGTATGTTGTTTATCTTTTATCCATATCTTTAGGAATTCCCTCCATCTTTCATAAAAAAAAGCTATGTAAACAGTAAGTGAAAACAAAGTGTCCTTGTATGTCCATTAACTATACTGTCCACTACAGTGTGCTGCCATTGTTGTGTAGAAGGATGTTTATTTATTACACACTGGATGTCTTGTCACTAAGGGGATGCCAGCGGTTCATTGTTTGGGGACAGCGCTCCCCCTCAACAATAACTGTTACGTTTTCTGTTCAAATTAGTTATGGGGTAGATTTATCTCTGAGACAGTATGAACATAATTTAACACTACCTAGAAATGATCCTTTCTTTGTAATGCATCAACTGATGGGAGCGGGGTTTGGTCAACACTGCCATTAGTAGATCATTCTAAAAACGTGCGCTACATTACTAGAATTCGGCTAATGCAAACAATTTCCACCCAAGGCGTAGGATCCCCTTAGCCAGTTTCTGTCTAATATCTAACAAAGTAGTTTAGCGTTTTAATTTGAGCTGCATTGCAATGTGATGGTATTTCTGAACCTCCCTCTGAAGGAACATTAGTGGCTCAACTATTATAATCAGTTATTTGTGTTTTGTTTTGCATGGATTTTTCATGACTGCTACCAGTTCCACTCTGCCTTTGGAACCAGGAGAAGGTTCTATCACTCTATTCTCTTCAGTCTCAGTACATTTTCGATTACTACTCAAATCAAATCAAATCAAAATGTATTTGTCACATACACATGGTTAGCAGATGTTAATGCGAGTGTAGCGAAATGCTTGTGCTTCTAGTTCCGACCGTGCAGTAATATCTAACAAGTAATCTGACAATTTCACAACAACTACCTTATGCACACAAGTGTAAAGGAATAAATAAGAATATGTACATATGGATGAGCGATGACCGAACGGCATAGGCAAGATGCAGTAGATGGTATAGAGTATATACATATGAGATGAGTAATGTAGGGTATGTAAACATTATATAAACTGGCATTGTTTAAAGTGACTAGTGATACATTTATTACATACATTTTTTATATTATTAAAGTTGCTAGAGATTTGAGACAGTATGTTGGCAGCAGCCACTCAATGTTAGTGATGGCTGTTTAACAGTCTGATGGCCTTGAGATATAAGCTGTTTTTCAGTCTCTCAGTCCCAGCTTTGATTCACCTATACTGACCTCGCCTTCTGGATGATAGCGGGGTGAACAGGCAGTGGCTCGGGTTGTTGTTGTCCTTGATGATCTTTTTGGCCTTCCTGTGACATCGGGTGGTGTATTTGTCCTGGAGGGCAGGTAGTTTGCCCCCGGTGATGCGTTGTGCAGACCTCACTACCCTCTGGAGAGCCTTACGGTTGTGAGCGGAGCAGTTGCCGTACCAGGCGATGATACAGCCCGACAGGATGCTCTCGATTGTGCATCTGTAAAAGTTTGTGAGTATTTTTGGTGACAAGCCAAATTTCTTCAGCCTCCTGAGGTTGAAGAGACGCTGTTGCGCCTTCTTCACCACGCTGTATGTGTGGGTGGACCATTTCAGTTTGTCCGTGAGGAACTTAAAACTTTCCACCTTCTCCACTATTGTCCCGTCAATGTGGATAGGGGGGTGCTCCCTCTGCTGTTTCCTGAAGTTCACAATCATCTCCTTTGTTTTGTTGACGTTGAGTGTGAAACACACCAGCCAGCTGGTCTGCACATGCTCTGAGGATGCGGCCGGGGATGCTGTCTGGGCCGGCAGCCTTGCGAGGGTTAACACGTTTAAATGTTTTACTTACTTTGGCTGCGGTGAAGGAGATCGGATCCCAGTAAGTGACCCAAAACAACGGCGCCGCAAAAGGGGCAGATGGAGCGGTCTTCTGGTCAGGCTCCGTAGACGGGCACATCGCTCACGAGTATACTACTCGCCAATGTCCAGTCTCTTGACAACAAGGTAGACGAAATTCGAGCATGGGTTGCCTTCCAGAGAGACAGAGGTTGTAACATTCTCTGTTTCCCGGAAATATGCCTCACTCGGGATACCCTATCAGAGTCGGTACAGCCACCCGGTTTCTTCACGCATCGCGCCGACAGAAACAAACATCTCTCTGGTAAGAAGAAGGGCGGGGGTGTATGCCTTATAATTAACGAGTCGTGGTGTGATCATAACAACATACAGGAACTCAAGTCCTTTTGTTCACCTGACCTAGAATTCCTTACAATCAAATGCCGACCGCATTATCTACCAAGAGAATTATCTTCGATTATAATCACAGCCGTGTATATCCCCCCCCAAGCAGACACCTCGACGGCTCTGAAAGAACTTCATTGAACTCTATGTAAACTGGGAACCACATATCCAGAGGCTGCATTTATTGTAGCTGGGGATTTTGACAAGGCTAATCTGAAAACATGGCTACCTAAATTTTATCAGCATATCGAATGCGCGACCCGGGCTGGCAAAATTCTGGATCATTGCTACTCTAACTTCCGCGATGCATACAAAGCCCGCCCTCACCCTCCTTTCGGCAAATCTGACCACGACTCCAATTTGTTTCTCCCAGCATATAGACAGAAACTAAAACAGGAAACGCCCGTGCACAGGTTTTTTCAACGCTGGTCCGACCAATCTGATTCAACGCTTCAAGATTGCTTCGATCACGTGGACTGGGATATATTCTGAGTAGCCTCAGACAATAACATTGATGAATATGCTGATTCGGTGAGTGAGTTTATTAGCAAGTGCATCAGTGATGTTGTACCCACGGTGACTATTAAAACCTTCCCCAACCAGAAACCGTGGATTGATGGCAGCATTCGTGCAAAACTGAAAGCGCGAACCACTGCTTTTTATCATGGCAAGGCGACCAGAAACATGACCAAATACAAACAGTGTAGCTATTCCCTCCACAAGGCAATCAAACAAGCTAAGCGTCAGTATAGAGACAAAGTAGAGTCGCAATTCAACGGCTCAGACACGAGACGTATGTGGCAGGGTCTACTGTCAATTAAGGATTACAAAAAGGAAAACAGCCCCATCGTGGACACCGACGCCTTGCTCCCAGACAAACTAAACTTCTTTGCTCGCTTTGAGGACAATACAGTGCCACTGACACAGCCTCATAGACAGATATCTATTACAGGTTTCTTTGAATGCCATGGCAACTGGACACAATGGAGGGGGAAAAAAAGTATCAGCCCCCTCATCAGGATGGGTACATCCCAACGGTACCCTATTCCCTACATAGTGCACTACTCTTAACCAGAGTCCTATGGGCCCTGTTGAAAAGTAGTGCACTATAAAGGGAATAGGGTGCCATTTAGGACACAATTGACGACTCAGGTGAAACATATTTTCTCATCTGGCAAGGAAAAACAAACCAATCATGTGAGTGTATCTCATTTACCATCAGATTTATTGATTGTATAGAAAAAGTTGGTTTGATATAACATTATGCATTCTATATAAGATATAACATTTTCAACATTCAATATACAAAACCTAGATACAGTGCATCTTTAAAAATGCACTCCAGCTTGAAGGCCCGAGGCAGTCAGTAGGCGATGTTCTCCAATGCCCTCATCCTATCCTGTTTCTCTTTCAGTTACCCACCACTTCCTTGAAATGACTGCTCTGACAGTGAGGGAAAATATTGCTCAATGGGCATTAGGTTGAAACGTATAAGTAGAAGGGGAAAGCCATGCAGTGTCTGCCAACAGATGGATAAAGAGAACTTCAGACGCACTCCAAAGGGTGGACAGTACCTTAGTATGCCACATGTCTGCTTTTCTTATTCAAGGATGCATCAAACACATGGTCAATGAAGAAAGCTGATGCCCCGCAATTATCAATTTCCAGGACAAAATTGAATACAATAATAGTTGACTGCGGGGAGGGAGGGTGCAGAGGGATGCGTCCCATATGGCACCCACTTTCCTATATGGGCCCTGGTCAAAAGTAGTGCACTAGATAAGGAATAGGGTGCCATTTGGGATGCAAACGAGGAGCGGTGCTTTATCACTGGTTTATAGCTGGCGAGTTGTGTGGGAGAGACACAGTCCTGGGCAGGATGTCTCTAAGCTTGTGCTGAAAGGTCCCCCTGTCAACACCATCATATCAAATCTGTATTATACAGTACCTACAATGTGAGACCACAGTCACTATAAGTGGGGTAGTGGGGCAGAATACAGACAATAGGCCAAACAAGATAATATGATGGATATACCAATATGATTTATGACTAAATGGATATAATAGTACCAATAGGATGGATTATTCCTGTACTAGCCTACTTGGGCATGATCTCCATATAGATATCAAGTTAACAGAACCGACTGAGTTCTATTGGACGTTTTCTCTGTTCACAACACAAATGATATGGTAATGCCTGTTCATGTACCTGTAATACATGATAACTAGCTCTTGATGTCTGATACAAGTCTGATATGTACAGAAATCACATCCTGTAGTCTACTGTAAAGTAAACCAAATATCCACCAATTGTACAGTAAGATCTTTGACTGAAGCTCTGATAAAAAGCCCAGTCTGTAGACCTAACCAGACGATTTGACAATCACTGGCAAAAACATTGTTTTTATCAAAGCATTTCATTTAATGAAACCATTGACTAAAACTTCAGTACCAAATATGTTCAGGGTTGTGTGCTACTGCATCAATAGTAAGCTCATTCTGCTAAGCAGATTTTAGGTAATGATGCTAGCTATATATAAAAGCTTCTTCCCACAGTTCCAAGTAGTATATTTAGCCTTTAGGAAAATGATTCCCTCAACATGGAACATAAAAGCAGGAGCTTGGCAGGATGATGAATCATACTATACTGGGACCATAGGCAGTAATATGTCAAAATCCTATGGTCCACAGCCATCAGAAAGCAGTACATACACAGCATTCACCCATTTGACAGAAGTAATGACATCCAGAATACAGTAGCGTAAATGTACATTGGTCTCCAGTGTAGAATGAGGAGTAGAGTATTCTCTTTCCGAGGTGCTCTCACACCAGTAGTAGTGCACTCAAAAATGAAAAGGCAGCAGAATGAGAGATGAGAGAGAGAGAGAGAGAGAGAGAGAGAGAGAGAGAGAGAGAGAGAGAGAGAGAGAGAGAGAGAGAGAGAGAGAGAGAGAGAGAGAAGAGATGATTGTTGAAGTCCTCCTGATATTTCTATAGAGGAGCAGTGTGCTTCAGACACAGCTGTCTGTGTATTCATCAGATGGTCAAGTACAGAAAAACACTGTGGTGTTCACACAGACACACACGGAGAAAGGGAGAAAGGGATGGTAGAGCCAGGGAGTGAAATAAAAGGAAATGGAGGGTGTTGTAAAAAAACAAAAAAGAAGGGAAATGCACTCAATGCACTTGAAAAGGCTCTCTAAAATAAACAGAGGGGAAACGGGTTGGTTGGGGCATCTCAAATACTCACTGTCTCAAGCCAGGCCAAGAAAACCATTGATAGTACAAAAGAGAGATTTCCACATCACTTCACACAACAGAATGCAGCATTCCTTATCATTGCCCCTCATAACAATTTTGAAGGCATCAGTTTGGTTTTTAGGCAGTACACAAAGGAAAAGGAGAAGAAAATGAGAGAAGAAAAAGCTTACTGACGTTAAAAGGCTTTTATATACTGGTGGTGTTAATAGCGAAATGATGGTTTTCCATTTATTCGAAGTACTCAATAAATAACCAACTTCAGTTCTGTTCTTATCACCTCAGTGCTTCAGTGTCTCTGACTTTGAATGGATGAAATTAATGCTACAATGCAAATATTCACCATACTAGACAGTCCTTACAGTATTCACAATTTAAACCACTAGGTTATCGATGCCTTATCATTTTCTTTTCCAAAAACGTGGATGGCATTTTGAAATAGAAATTAAAGAAAAAAGTGGAGCAAAGAGTCTTTTATTTGAGCAATAGATGATCCTCTTCTAAAACTGTCTGGGACACATTGTCATACAGCAAACGTTTACACTTTCATCAGTATCTAATGAAACCTTCTCTTTGCGTGAGAACACGTCAACAAAATAGTCTCTAATAATCACCTGTCAGAACCATGCCAGAAGTCCATCTTCTCTTCTATTTGCTGGACCTTTCTCCTCCACAAACAGGTCAAAACTAGTTCCTTGAATAGCCATATCCATCCACTACCAGGAGGTCTTTATTCATTTTATTCACTCAACCTTGATTCTCTCCACAGAAGGTCACACCTCTGTCTTAATAAAAAGTGTTGGTGCACATTGTCACTCTCCTCCAGCACCGTTTTTCAACGTCAGAGACATGGGAAATGGGGAAAGCCTGCATTGGATGCAGGGACAGACAGTACACATTCATGTTGCGCCGATATAGTGTTCTGATTGACAGATTCTCACAGAGAGATCAGGGCAGTTCTTCTTGGTTCTGCTCATGTAACTCTGAATCCCAAACCCAACCCCCAGCATATCAACAACCCAATATAATATGACTCCTCTTGAACCCCCGTTGCTTTGTGTTATCAGGACCGAGACACCAGTAGCACTGGACTTATTGCTGTGTGTTTCATGTACAGTGTGTGCATTTCCAGAACAGCACTGTCGCCAGGGGAAAGAATCTGAATCTAATCTAATATATCCTCTGTCCTCATCTATTCCTGAGAGCTAGTCAGTCAGTCAGGGTCCCAGCCATGTTGTAGGCCTGCCGTAACCGTCGAGCCGTTGGCAGGGTGGGAGGGCAACAAGTGTGTACCAGTATCCCCACACAGACTGGGCTGTGAGAGGCCAGGGCAGACTCCTAGCGCAGGTCGGTGGGGGGTATCTGAGTCAGGCTGAGGGAGGTAGAGGAGGAGATGAAGGCTCTCTGCTGTGTATTATAGTTCTCTCCCCCATCTCCCTTCCTCCTCCTCCATGTCAAGGCCGGGGCTCTCTATCTGTCTAGCCCCTGAAAGGCCGGGGCTCTCTATCTGTCTAGCCCCTGAAAGGCCGGGGCTCTCTATCTGTCTAGCCCCTGAAAGGCCGGGGCGGGGGCTTGCCGATCTCCACAGAGATGTTGGTATAGAGAGGGTACTTCTTAAACTGGAGCACGCGGTACGTTAAAGTGCTGATCCCGTCTCTCTTCATAGTGTTCTTGGTATTCTGGATCTTGTTGAATCTGGAGAAGATTTAAAAATCATTATTATTACTGGGAAATGTTTTCAGTGTAGCAAACAGTGAAATATTATTGCATGTTTTACTTTTTTTATCACAATCATCATGGCTAACATTTTGATTTTGCATGTTTCTTGTTAATCCCATATTGGCCAACAGGTGGTGCTATGAGCATGTACTGGAACTCAGAGGACAAATACAGGAATCATCCATCTGTAACAGTCATCCATTGTCCAATGCCAAGGCTACAATACCCCATGGTTTTCTCAGATTTCCTGTTACTGTTTGAGAAGAGGCAGGGATTCAGAGTACATAAACTGCTTCAGTAGCCAACAGTGCATATCCAATCTTCAAAGAGCAGTGAATGGATCAAACAAGATGTATTTTTATGTGCTTGGACATAAACCCACTACGACACAATCCAAGTCAACCTAAGAAGAACCCTGCAGCAGCACCTTGTCACTTACAGCTAAACAGAGATTTCTCTACACGCAGATCTTGTCAGGAATCTAAATTAAAGCTAAATTACTTTTAGACTAAGAGAGAAAGGAGGGGGTAGCGAGAGACAGAGAGAGTGAGAGGAAGGGAGAAAGAGAGGGGGAGGGAGAGAGAGATTTATCTATAAATCTATCAAGAGGAGAGAGGATTAAAGGCAATAGCCTGAATGTGCTCTACTACTATACTTTATCATAGTCTCTCAATGATCTCACAATGAAATCGGAGATATTCTCACATATTACAAAAATATGGACTGTAAAAGCATGCAACTTTCAGAGTAAGCTTCCCCTATTCATGTTTTGGTATCAACTTATATCGGCAAGGCATCAGCCATAAAAAGCCATAAAACCACTATTTTAGCATGAGATGATGATTCATAATGCATGTTTGATGACGATGCTACTCTGTGGAAGGAGGAAGCCTTGTATTCATTGAGTTAATATGCATGAATCCACGGTGTAAGGCAGTGCCAACTAATCTTTTGGAATAATGATGAATGGTAGTCTTTCTTCTTTTGGCAAGCCTTATGTCTCATTATTATGCCTAAACCACATCTCCTACTTCCTACTGACCAAACAGAGCAGAATGGGTGGCAGTAACAGAGCTGTAGAGGTGGTCAACATGAATCATCAAAAACATGCGCTTTGGTAAACAGTAAACACTGGTCGTGGTAGGAGATTAGAACCACTCGCTCCTGGATACGCTGAAGAATGCCCTGGAATGTCTGGTGGGTAAGACTGGGTTTGCAACGGAAGCTGCATAATTATGGTAAACTAGGCTAATTTGTTGACCTAAGAAACATTTTTGGAGGCATAATGCGTTTTCCTACGAGGACAGATACAACATAATAATTAGAGTGCAAGGATAGAATAATTAGTTTTTTTCAGGAAATAGTCTAATCCAGGTTTTTAGGACAGCGATTTGACACTTAATGCTCTTCTTGTGCAGCCTTTCTCTAAGTACTACACACATCATGAGTATATGGGCATATTAGGACCTTTTAATTAAAGGGGCAGTGCAGTCAAAAACATTATTTTCTTCGTGGAAGAATGGTGTCGCATCCCTCCAATAGAGTTCAAGACACTAGTAGAATCTATGCCAAGGTGCATTGAAGCTTTTCTGGCTCGTGGTGGCCAAACGCCCTGTTAAGACTCTTTATGTTGGAGTTTCCTTTATTTAGGAAGTTACCTGTATATTGCCACACTATGAGGTTGGAATGACACTATGAAATTGTGAAAATTATGATCATGAACTTTTAGTGTAAGATCTGTTTGAAAAGACAGCCTGAAATGTCAGCTTGTTTGGCTGGGTGGGGTTTCAGTTAATAGACCAATAACGAAGAGAGTTTGCCCTCCTCTATGCCAATAACAGCTAGTTTTCACGTTACACATCCCTCCCACTCCAATTAGGCCCCTCGCTCTGACCACTCCCAGACTGTCCAAGACTTCTTTGAAAAATTGCATTTTGCTAAGATGCTATTTTTGTTTCTTTTTGACCATTTTAATTGAAAACAATCACAGTAAGGTATTTAATTGTCACCCAGAAATTCTTTGATATTGAGATAACAAAGTCTGCTTTGGACCTTTAAAGCATCAGCGACCTTAATAACTTAACTCCAGTGAACCCGGGCTAAAGGCCCTAACCATAAAATCTGCCGCTCTGCCCTTGAGCAAGGCAGTTAACCAACCAACAACACCTACTCCCCGGGCGCCGATGACATGGACGTCAATTAAGGCAGCCCCCTGCACCTCTCTGATTCAGATGCGGAAGACACATTTCCCTTTCCCAATACGCTGTTAGAATTTTGAGAAGCGCTCTCTCTCTAAAAGGTTTGGCTATAAAAGCCCAGACCCTTCAAGGCCTTTCTACTTCCCTCTATTTTAAAACCCAAATGTATTATTTTACAAATCAAAACACTTCAAATAATCCCCAAAGTATTTTAATGAGGAACAAACATTTTTTGGGGGGAGGTTTCCCTAATTGGGGTTTCTCTGTCTATCTTTCCTCTTCAAGGCATTTATTAATTATTTATTGGCCCAAAATAAATTGTGTCCATGACAACTTTCGCAAAAGCCGAGGCTCATGGATCAGAATCAAGTCAGGCTGGAGAATAAAGTGCTGGAAATGTCAGTCAAAGGATGATGGTCAGTCTCTCTCTCTCACACTCTCTCTCTCTACTGTATCTACGTTTATCTATCTATCTATTGTATCTGTCTGTCTCTCTCTCTATCCATCACACAGCGAGTCAGCGACAGATTCCTTAAAATTAGTCTCTGATGTATTGGTTGTCATAAAGCCAATGGGACTGGATGTAAACCCTGCTCTTGTTGTCTATAGAACTCAACTAGTGTCAATTCAGCAAGTAATAACTCTGACCCATATTAGAGTAGCCTAGGTGACATGACACACTTTAATTTCTACAAAAACAAGCCTTGTAATTAATTTCTGATAGCATGTCCTATACTAAATGACCCAAGACTATACATACATCACAGTGTGTTCATGCAGGACAGCTACATATCTTAGAAATATGTTATAAGCGATGGTACATATTAGGCACATGTTAGGTTCAAGGCACCCTATTTCCTATAGTGAACTACTTTAGACCAGGCCATGTGGTGGTGCACTATAAAGGGAATAGGGTGCCATTCCGATTCATGTTGATTGGGATTGCATGGTAAGTACTTAGATCAGTATCTATCAACCCATCCACCTGCCACAAGCCAAACAGACAACAGCAAGCTTCCCTGGCTATGTCAGCACAGCAAACCCCTCTTACATCAACATGTTTCAATTCATTAGGCACAGCAACAACAACTAATTCATTTTCCCATGGAAATTTGTTTATTAGGCTCTCGTGCTAGCTATTGCAGGATCTCTTCATTGGTTCATTATTAGTATTGTCTGAGGCACTCATCAAAATGAGCGTTGTCTTCTGTGGCTGTTATCTTCACACACTGGAAATCATAGGGAGTGGGAGTTCATGGAAAACAAATAGAACCAAGATCAGGCTGAGGATTAAATGGCCTCCGCATGGTTATTTAGCCTTCAGAGCATGGTAAGAGCCAGCAACGGGGCTGGATGTGATCAATAACAGTCTGTAACTTCTACAGTGCGTGAACTCATGCTATGCAATAATAATGTTTTACAAATTGCAGCTCAGCTCTGTAGGGATCTGGGGTTTGGCAGCTATCACAACTAACAGCGCTGCATATAGCCATGCAGTTATCGATCTGCTCTTTTTAGAGTCATTGATGGGCTGTCTATTCATGTATGAAAGAGCCCTCTTAGCAGTGAATAAACAATGATAATCCATTTCTATGATAAGTGTTATGAGTTGTTATTTTCCAGCCAAATCTATGGGATATGACATGGGGGATTCATCTTAGAGCAGCCTTATAACCGCGAGCTGGTATTATGTGTTGAGTGTGAGACAACCTTTATCAAAAAGACAACTTTGGTAACCGAGCAAACAATAACTACAGTACCTGTACTTTCTGTACCTTCAGGGAAAAGATCCATAGGAAAAGTCTGATCCCAGATCTGTTTTATGCTGTCTTGACAACTCCTATGTCATTGTCGGCAAGACAGCACAAACAGATCTGGAACCAGGCTTGTGTCTAGAGAGGAAAATATAGAAATCAAATACAAACCTTTGTGGGTTGGGTTCATTGTGCTTGTCTCTTTCATGTTTGATCATTCTGTATCGGCCGATCCGGACGTCCGGTCGAACCACCTTCATCCCGTTGAGGGTGATCCTACAACAGAGTCATGGTTTAGAAAGGATCAGAGTTTTCATCCCAAACGGCACCCTATTCCCTACATAGTGCACTACTTTTGACCAGAGCCCTATTGACACTGGTCAAAAGCAGTGCACTACATAGGAAATAGGTTTCCAATTGGGAAGCAACCATAATCACACTTACAGCCATAGAAATATAAGTCATAACTGCTCCAAAACCGCTGTAGCAATGCCAGCCATGACCAGACACTGTCATAGCAATCTCAAGTTAAGCTTTAGCTGTAATGCGACAAAAATGGGTTCAAGCAAGGCACTGACTGTAGACAACCAGTAAAACTAAAGCCTATTCTAGAATTAGAGGGAGGAAAATAAGAAATTACTGTATATTCCTTTACGCAGTGATATGGAACCTTGTGTGTGTTTGGATGTTTACAATGTTTAGTTCCCAAGATGGGATGAAATGGTTTTATTTCTCTCTGTAATACTCTGATTCATGCTGGATCTCCTGTGTTATTGGTGCAGCCAACCTTGATATTACTGTTTGTATCTGTGGGCCTCGCTCTTACTGACTGACAAACAACCAGCAAAACACATTGCTTCTGCATCCTGCCATCAAAGCCTCATTAGAACATATGAGAAGAAAATGCCAAGCGAGTCAAAAAAACATTTATGAATACAAATTCAGTAGAACATATTGAAGAAAACCCAGACTCTTCCCATTAAGTGTCTGTTAGCGTTCCTGAAGGGACCAGCCAAAGCAGCCTTGCTAACCGTCTTGGAAAACAAAGGCATTTGTTTGAGTAAAATGCTGCTTCCAGCTGCTTGACTGCTTGAACAATCGGGTCATTATAATCTCCCCATTTGGCTCTTTATCTGTGTGGAGCCCCTGGAGACAACAATCGGTCATGTGAGCATCCCGTTGCTCCAGCTTAAGCAATAGGCTGGCTGCTGCTTCTCTCTCTGGACCTTCCTCTTCCTTCCTAGTACATGATGGAGATCAATAACATAAACAGTGTCTGTCTGTCTGTTTCCGTGTGTTAGGGCTTGTGGGTTTTTTCTTCCATTAACACCAGCGAGGAGGCCTGGTAATGCATAATGCAGAGAGTTGATTTGATAATCTCCTTGTGTATTCCTGACCCAGAAACAACATCACTAAGGATTAATTGAGGGAAATATAGAAAAAAAACAGTCCGCATCCCAAATGGCACCCTATTCCAAATATAGTGCACACATTTTGACCAGGACTCACATTGCTCTGTTCAAAAGTAGTGCACTCTGTAGGGAATAGAGTGACACTTCGGATGCAACCTACTATTTGTAACCAGAATAGGTATGTACACTTTACCTCGCTCATTTAGAGCTTGGTAAAAGCTACTAGAACTAAATGGCCAACTGGGTCTGTGTCAAGTACTGTACACCTACATGATTATCATCCACTTCAGGCCAGTTACATACTAGCTGGAAACTGAACTATTCAGTGACTTCTTTGGCTTTAAGACATTCTGTAGTGTTAACCGTGGTTTCAAGGTATCAGGTGGAAAAAGCTCCAACCAACTGCAGTGATTTCAAGGATATAAGAGGGCAGGTAGAGGAATGGGCACAGAGCTCAGTCTCAGCTCTATCTCCCAATCAATGGTTAGCCTCGCCTGGGTAATCCATGTGTGAGTTAATCAATACCATGGTACTTAGTTTGTACTGTAAGCTGAAGATATTGGGCCTGAAGGACTACCCTAGAGTTCAATTAAGACAAGTGTCTGGATGTACTTTCAAAATCATTTATTTCACTCGATTCTTTCTAACAAAACAAATGTACAGACATCAGCAGGAGGTTAGGCATACATCCTTTTTGACCATTTCTTTACTTTAGGACAAGTTGAGGAGAAAGAATTCTAACACGTTCCGGGAACATCTTTCACCAGAAACCTTTATCGATTGTAAGATGTGAATGTATTGTAGGATGTAGTGAGATGAGATGTACTGTATGAGATAACATGGCTGTCTGACAGGTTTCTTTGTCATCATTTACTGTTCTGTTTGGTAATACGCCACGGGACTCCACGTGGTGCTGCTGCGCCCTTCCATCCATTAGCCTGACTTCTTTCCTCCATGTTTTAACATCCTGCTGTCTCAGCCCAGCGAGCACACAAAATTGGCTCAATCGTATTGAACAGCGTTGTGTGCCAAGGATCTGTGGGCTCTTTCATTCCGAACCAGATTCCTTGAACTCCATCAAACCTTTTGAAACCAATCAGAGGGGGAATGATGAAGAGAGAGCATTGAGCGATATAATATAATAATATAATCAAAAGCATATCTGGAAGAAAATAGAGAGGAAAAAAATCCAGTCTTTGACCTTGCACAACAAAACTCTGAAAACGCTGAAGATTATTTTCAGATGCGTTGTTCATTCCTCTTAGGCACAATGAGATAAGATTATCGTTGTTGAAGAGTAAGATATCTGTTGTCCTAGATTTACATTGCCCTTGGTAACAAAGTAGTATTCAGGCTCAGAGAGGAGGAGAAACAGTATGATTACATTGTCAGTTTTGTGTACGGTTGACAGTGGAGGCTGCTGAGGGGAGGACAGCTCATAATAATGGCTGGAATGGAGTGTAACGGATGGAATAGAGAGAATAGAATGGTATTGAAAACATGAAAACCATGTGTTTGATACTATTCCCTTCACACCCTTCCGCCGATTATTATAAGCAGTCCTCCCCTCAGCAGCAAAATGGTTGCTCTCTCGCAATGCATACAGTACATACATTGCAATGCTTGTCCCTTCGTTGACTTCCTTACTATTCTCACATTGCCACTGATATCATTCACTCTCTATGTAACTGTTAAATATTACAAGAATTATAAGAATTAACAAGAAATCATTGTTTTCCTGAGGTCCAGTGGTAGTATTGATATAACTGTCTGGACAGCTAATTTGGACTCGCGTGCACTTCTGATTGGATTAAGAATGTCGCCATCTTTTTTTCATTTCTCAACAGTCTTTCTTAATTGCATTAGACTCTTGGAGTCGAGGGGAATTGGAATATGCGGCATCCCCTCATTTCACTCTGTCAGAGCCGAAATGAGAGGGGTGCTGAGAAAGAAGCCAGTGGGGAGAGACGAGGAGATGAGAGGAGCGAAGCTGAAATCGCTCATGTTGGATTGAGAGTGTGTTTGCACTGTCTGTGATGGTCTTGCTGACTGTGGTGGTTCTATCTCTCTGCTGCCTGCCAACTCTCTGTCCACTCCCTCCTGTCTCCCTCTAATTAGAAATAGCCACACGAGGGCAATAGAGAAATGAGAGTCCTGCCAGGCCTGGCATTTTTCTCCTCTATCTCCCTCCCTCTTTTACAGACAGACCAAATGTAGACTTGATAGTCTGCCCATGTTTAAATAGAAAATATCACAATTTGAAATAGGCTATGACTTGGGATTGTATATTTCTTGAGTAATCTTCCTTGAAATTGTCTCTCCTCTATCTGTCTGTTGGCATCAGTATCATCTAGGTGTATATTTAGGTCAGGGAGAGCCTGTCTGTCTGTCTGTCTGTCTGTCTGTCTGTCTGTCTGTCTGTCTGTCTGTCTGTCTGTCTGTCTGTCACCAGAGACAGTCAGTCACCTAGCTTAGCAGTAGAAGTAAATATGAGGGAACTAACTGTCCCTCCAGGGCCTTGTGTTTCACTGCACAGATGCTGACAGTCAAGGATTTGCCCATCCAAGACACTGGATGGATCTGCTACTCTTCAGTTGTACGTACATGCCCAGGAGGGGTGACAAAGACAGAGCTTTTTAAGTTTCCTTCCATTCCGGTTGCTGGTCTCAGGGTGAATGGGCTCTAAGGGAAGCAGGGAAAACAGTGTCATCTATCTGTTTCTCCACTACTGCCAACATCACCTCCAGCTATTTCTGTCTACCCTTCCGTCCTTCACTCAATGAAACTGTATAGTGAGGACCTTCAACAAAGTTCAAGGTAGCCCATCAAAAAGGCTTGAAAATCAAAATTTTTCCCCCAGACATATTTATGAAGAGGTACGATTGTTAAAAAGGGGTCATCGTTGTTGGAGAAGTTAGCACTGTCTGTAACGTATTCCCTCCAAGCAAATCATAAGGGATTTTTCCCAGCAGGTTCTGACAGCATGGCACAGAACCAAAAACACTACAATAAATGAGGAACTCCCCACAATATTTTGTTGTCCTGCTTGCAACCTTAAATCAATTATGCAGTTCACACAAGGTTGTGTGTGCATTACCGCACCTCACCACTAATAGTGCTATATTACCACTGCAGTTACAGTATAGCCTATGGAACTAACCAAGATATGATGTTAAAAAAACATCAAATGCAAATATCACAAAATACACTTTGAACTCTTAACATATTGTAGAGCAGAGTGCACAATGATTCATGAAAAAAAACAAATCTAGTTTAGTCTCCAGTCCTTACTGCTCTAAGGAGAGATTCTTGGTGACTGTCCTCTTCTGAACTACAGTGTGTCAACACACTACTCCCCTTAATCACTCTAATCCCAGTAAGCCTCCCTCTCATTGCTGGAAGATCTGTTGTGTTATATCACAATGTGTGTGAGGCATCAGCTATTATTACCATCTGGGATTGTGTGGCCAGTCTGCCAGTGCTAGGCCTGCTGAACCCACTGAATCGTACAGTCATTAAAGGAAGCACTCTCTCGCTCTTTCTCTCTCTACAAGTCATAAGTTAGCCTACATAGAGGATGTGATTTTAACACTAGAAAATCCTGCCAATGACCAGTCATTTTGACTGTAACGTTCTAACAGTCTAATAAATACATGTATGTTATCAGGAAAATAATTTATGAAGGTCCTGGTGAATATTAGAATATGAAGAAAAAAACATATGTAAAAGAACACAAGAGCATTTTCATTAGTTGATGTTACTGTAGGCCATGGAACATTAACTAGATTCAGCGGCGGGACGATTTTTTCTTGAGCGGATGGTCGGGGGGCCTGAGCATAATCACAAATAATTTGTACACTGCAAATTGACCGCAAGAATCCCAAACAGATATAGTATTTGACTAAAACATAACCACAATTCAAGTGTTCAATTTATCACAAAGAAACTATTATAATTTTGTCAGGTCTTAAGAAACATTATGGAATTAAGAAAATGTATTTCAAAAGAACAGAATAGCATATTTTAAGTTGTATTATGTTATTAGTCTTTGATTAGTAGCCTGGGCTATATGCTGCTGCATATAGCATAGCCCACGTGTGGAGTGCATCGAACAGCTGTTATTCTTGGAAAAAGTTATTTTTTTAAATAGAACTCATCTCTTCAATTTTATATTTTGCAAAGGTAAGTGTTTTGGAAACGTCGAAATCGGACCTTTCTCTCCAAGGTCATTATAGTTTCGTTTTTTTATACTCATTTTTATTTATTTTTGATTTTATTTTGAATTTTGTTTAGTTTCAATTCGTTTTCAGACTTGATTTGCTAGTTGTTATTTAGATTCAGTTGTATAAAAATATTTATAATTCGTTTTAACATGATATCGTTTCAGTTTTAGTTTTAGTTTTAGCGACAGAAATCATGAGTGGGCCAAGCTAGAAGCAGTTTGTCTTGCATAGTTGTCTTGTGTTTGTTATGTCAATTCTTGCAACAGTAATAATAAGGTGATGGGTCAGGTTATAGGTTAAGTTAGGTTTAAAGTGGCAATCAGCAGTTGCTACATCCATTTTTGGAAGTATAAATTAATGATATGTACCCATTGATTCTTGAAGAATATAACTTAGAAATGCTTCATGAGCGTAGTTCATGTGTCGTTCCCCATCAGAACCCAAAACATAAGCTTGTTTTACTCCAATGTTTGTATTAAAAAAAAGTAAACAGACACTGTAAAGCCTCAAAACATGGGGCTCTACTCCATCTGTATCGCTGAAGCATTACAGATGATAAGATAGAAAGGTAAAGGTAATTTCCGATTGAGTCGACATCTGCAGCGTTTACCGTGAATTCAGTCTACGAACATTGCCTTTAAATTTCAATCATGCTGCGACGCTGAACTTCCGCGATATAGATTGAATACAGCCCATGTTTAAATCTTTTTTTTACATCATAGTGGGTTAGTCCTTGCAACAATACTTCTGTCTATGATTTATTAGAGTGGTTACATATTTTTTAATTTTATTTAACCTTTATTTAACTAGGAAAATCAGTTAAGAACAAATTCTTATTTACAATGATGGCCTACCAAAAGGCCTCCTGCAGGGAAGGTGGCTGAGATAAAAAAAAAATAAATAAATACAAATATATGAAAAAACACACATCACGACATGAGAGACACATTTTTCCAGCCCCATCCCTCAGCTTTTACAGAAACAATAGCGGGGATTACACTTTGTTATTGTTTCAATTGCTGATTGGCCCTTTCAATTATAAACTCATTCTCAATGTGGCTTGGATTTAAAAGGAATAGCGCTGACTCTGGTGCAATAAATATCTTGCCCATGTTTACACCAATCCAATGCCTTTTCACCTCAGTAGGACATGTAAGAAGACTCAAATTAGCTACCTAGCCAATACTTTACCTGTTAGCTAGTGACAGTAATGTAGACTCGTGTATTCCATACCTTGGAGCATCGTAAGCTAGGCAAGCAAACCGTCTGTCTCGAGAAACTAATAGTGATGCATAAACTGTCCCTATTTGTAACATCGCCATCTCCTGGCAGTATTTACCCACCAGAATCAGTAGCTTTAAAACCCCCCAAAAGCATTAAAACCCCATTACATTTTTGCCCAAAGTTAAAAATCTAAAAACTAAAACTGAACATAATTCATGATGGTTTTATTGAATTTTAGTTTGGTTTGGAGTCAAAGATAATAGTTTCAGTATAGTTTTAGTTTTTCAAACATTTTTTTTAATTATTTTATTTTATTTGACTAAATACATTTTTTATAATTAGTTTCTGTTTTAGCTTCAGTTTACTATAATAACCTTGTTTCTCACTTTCTCTATATAGAAATAAAATGTCTTACCTGCTTGTGACTGTAGGAGGATTTTAAATTGTCACTTTTTGGCGCTCCGTTTCGCTGCCCCTGTGCAATTCCAAGCTGCACTAGACCATCTCTTCAATTTGACAATTGATAATATTGTCACCAGACTACTGTCAATTCCATCTTGTCTTTAGGCTAATTCTATTGTTATACTGTATGTGCGAAGTTCGTTTCAATATGGTTAAGATGTAGTTTTTATGGGCCATCAGCTAACTGCCGATGAATGAGGGGCAGGGGGGGACACGTCCTCTTAAAACTGCTTTTAATACAAATTATGTAATTCTCTAACACAACATACGTGTGTTAAATAGACTCATTCAGGAAAAGTCAAGGGTGGAGGGGGCATGATTTTTCTATTTTAAATTCATATACAATCAAAATGACTGCCTCGGTGCTTCTAGTGTTAGAGAGAAGAGTGCTGTCACTGACATCCCTTCACTCCGGCACCCATGGACCTCCGATCAACAGACTGTGGGCACGGCCGCATAGCACTGAACAGGGACATGGACTCCCACGAGCTGTGATTGTGTTGGCAGGCCACAATTTGGGCGAAGATGCCGTGTATTGTTGCAGCGAACCCAGGGGAAGGAGCCAGTGGAACAAGAGAAAGAGAGACACTAGCAACAGACCCCATCACTCACACATCACCATCTCCCTGGGTGCCTGGGGAAGAGACCTTCACCACTACCCCAGTCACAGACCAGTTTGAGGCTGCAACCCAAATGGCACCCTATTCCCTATATAGTGCACTACTTTTGACCAGAGCCCTAGGTTGCCATTTGGGACGCAGTCGGAGTCTACTCACTGCTGCACGCTAGCCTAACACCAGGCATCACCATCAGTCCCTGCCTGGCCATGAGACCCAGTGTATATTCAGGGGCATTTCAAATTGCTTTATATAAAACAGCTTTAAAACAAGTGAGCCTTGAAAAGGTTCTGGATTTCAATGAAAGACAACCATCATGCTCTTTTTATATGCTTATTTTGGTGTCTACAACGTTGACTTTAGCCTTTCACACTCATGTATTGGGTGCAGCATGGGGTAGGATAAATTCCCAGCGCATTTCACATCATCTACTGGAAGAAATTGGTCTGTTGAAGGAAGCATCTCTGGGGAAATCTTAATGGATCAACTCTACTGCAGCTACTATCAAGCGATGAAAGTTTTTACTCCCCCAACATCCTCCCTCCAATCATGTCTTTTCTTCAGATGCGAGGGCTTGGGGCAGACACACACAAAGAAAGATTCCTTTTATCGCATAATGCACATCCTGCCAGCCTCTATCTGTGATGCAGTAATCACCCGTATACCGTCCCACGGAAAGGGGCCAATTCCAAACACTCTATTTACCTATTTTGTGTTTTGTGTTATCACTTTGGGAACAGAGTTGGGTTCGTAGATGGAATGGTGGAAGTCACATATCTCGCGAGCTAGAGGGAAGATGATAGATGACATGAAAGAGTGATCTATTCTCCTCTAAAACAAGTGTCAGTAAAATGAAAAACTGCTGCTCTATCATTTGACAAAAACGTATACTATGAAATCAGGACCGTCTGCAAGCAGCACTGAGAGATAACGTGGTCGGGATGAACAATGATTTTCTGTCTTGACATCCAAGAAAAAAATCTACTTCAATGATAAAGTCAAATGACAGGCCAAGCATACATTCTGCGTTTAACAAGACATGTAGCTGTGCCCACTTCACTCTTGTAATATATCATCTGTGCCTTTAAAATGTTATCAGCATTAAATAATTCAAAGCTTCTAAAGTACAGGCACTTTGTAGCAATGTCTAATACTGGCGCAATGACCTTGGTAGTAAAGTTTTTCTGCCTAATATACAAACTACTGAATCAGCTACATGTATAATCGAAATGTCAAATAAAATGGCTGCATTCATTTTCTGGTATGGTGCTAGGATTGATGGGAGTTTTTATAAATGTATTTTTCTGCCCTGCAGTCTTACCTGTTATAGATGTCGTCATCTTCTCCTCCCCAGCCCCAGTACTCGTTGGGGAAGCCATTGATCTTGAGAAACTGTTTTTTGCTCAGCCCGGAAACCCCGCCAAAGTACCCCGCATAAGGAAGCCTGCAAGAGAAAAGAACTGTCAAAGAATTGAGGCAGTTGTCAGTTTTGAATTTCACGACGGATCCTGGCATTTCAAAACAACAAGCCTGTCAAATATGGATACTCTGCTGTATTGCATTCAAGACAAGTGAAAATTAGAACAAGACATGTATTCATGCATTTCATGTGCATAGTGTAACAATGGAACAGTATAAACAAAATACAAGTACATTAACAATATATTGCTTCTACAGATAGCTTTTTTTAAGAAGTTGGGAACAATCGCATGATGTGAAGCACTATTATTTACGCACATGACTTAGAGCTAACAATATATTGGGAAAGGGAGAAAGAGACTTAATTCCCTATGGGCCCTGGTCAAAAGTAGTGCACTCTATAAGGAATAGGGTTCCATTTGGGACTCACAGAGCCTTTCTACAGAGCCCCACTGTAATGTTCCAGTACAGTGCTGAAGGTTAGCAGTGGCATGTCGGGTCCCTGAAGTCTGCCTCAGGCCAGTGGTGATTGGTGTGCGACAGGCAGTTTCATGTTTAAAGACGACAAGCACAACACTAATGAGGCCATCTGCTTTAGCAGCAGCCTTCACACAAACAGTGTGGAGAGAGAATCCTTCTGTTTGTGTGTGTGTGTGTGTGTGTGTGTGTGTGTGTGTGTGTGTGTGTGTGTGTGTGTGTGTGTGTGTGTGTGTGTGTGTGTGTGTGTGTGTGTGTGTGTGTGTGTGTGTGTGTGTGTGTGTGTGTGTGTGTGTGTGTGTGTGCACTACCATTCAAAAGTTTGGGGTCACTTAGAAATGCCCTTGTTTTTGAAAGAAAAGCACATTTTTGTCGATTAAAAAAGCATAAAATTGATCATAAATACAGTGTAGACATTGTTAATATTGTAAATGACTATTGTAGCTGGAAACAGCAGATTTTTTATGGAATATCTACATAGGCGTACATAGGCTGATTATCAGCAACCATCACTCCTGTGTTCCAATGGCATGTTGTGTTAGCTAATCCAAGTTTATCATTTTAAAAGGCTAATTGATCATTAGAAAACCATTTTGCAATTATGTTAGCACAGTTGAAAACTGTTGTATTGATTAAAGAAGCAATAAAACTGGCCTTCTTTAGACTAGTTGAGTATCTGGAGCATCAGCTTTTGTGGGTTTGATTACAGGCTCAAAATGTCCAGAAACAAAGACTTTCTTCTGAAACTTGTCAGTCTATTCTTGTTCTGAGAAATGAAGGCTATTCCATGTGAGAAATTTCCAAGAAACTGAAGATCTGGTACAACGCTATGTACTACTCCGTTCACAGAACAGCGCAAACTGGCTCTAACCAGAATAGAAAGAGGAGTGGGAGGCCCCATTGCAACAACTGAGCATCTACAAGTACATTAGAGTGTCTAGTTTGAGAAACAGACGCCTCACAAGAGGCTATATAGAGGGGGTACTGGTACCGAGTTAATGTGCGGGGAGTACAGGTTAGTCGTGGTAATCTGTACATGTAGGTAGGGGTAAAGTGACTATGCATAGATAATAAACAGTGAGTAGCAGCAGTATAAAAACAAAAGGGGTGGGGGGATCAATGCAAATAGTCTGGGTGGCCATTTGATTAATTGTTCAGTAGTCTTATGGCTTGGGGGTAGAAGCTGTTGAGGAGCCTTTTGGACCTAGACTTGACGCTTCGGTACCGCTTGCTGTGCAGTAGCAGAGAAAACAGTCTATAACTTGGGTGACTGGAGTCTTTGACAATTTTTTGGGCCTTCCTCGGACACCACCTAGTATATAGGTCCTGGTTGGCAGGAAGCTTGGCCCCAGTGATGTACTGGGCTGTACGCACTACCCTCTGTAGCGCCTCTGTAGATGCCGACCAGTTGACATACCAGGCGGTGATGCAACTGGTCAGAATGCTCTCAATGGTGCCGCTGTATAACTTTTTGAGGATCTGGGCAGGTTTTGGCTGGGTTTCCCTTTGTAGTCTGTAATAATTTGCAAGCCCTGCCACATCCGACGAGCATCAGAGCCAGTGTAGTAGGATTCATTCTTAGTCTTGTATTGATGCTTTGCCTCTTTGATGGTTTGTCTGAGGGCATAGAAGGATTTCTTATAAGCGTCCGGATTAGAGTTCCACTACTTGAAAGCGGCAGCTCTAGCCTTTAGCTCGGTGCAGATGTTGCCTGTAATCCATGGCTTCCGGTTGGGATATGTATGCACGGTCACTGTGGGGATGACATCGTCAATGTACTTATTGATGAAGCCGGTGACTGAGATGGTATACTCCTCAAAGCCATTGAATGAATCCCAGAACATATTCCAATCTGTGCTAGCAAAACAGTCCTGTAGCGTAGCATCTGCGTCATCTGACCACTTACGTATTGAGCGAGTCACAGGTACTTCCTGCTCTAGTTTTTGCTTGTAAGCAGGAATCAGGGGGATAGAATTATGGTCAGATTTTCCAAATAGAGTACGAGGGAGAGCTTTGTATGCGTCTCTGTGTGTGGAGTAAAGGTGGTCTAGAGTATTTTTTCCTCTGGTTGCACATGTGACATGCTGGTAGAAATTAGGTATCTGTAAATGTGCATGTACACTGTTGCCCATCTACTGTTGCTAGCCCCAAATCTGCTTCACTGATTTCTGCTCTCGTAAAAGCCTGGGATTTCTGAACATTAACACTAGAAGCTTATTACCTAAAAATTGATTAATTGAAAGTGTGGGTTCCCAGCTCAAATTCAGATGTGTTGGTCATTACTGAGACGTGGTTAAGGAAGAGTGTTTTGAAAACTGATGTTAACCTTTCTGGTTATAACCTTTTCGGCAAGACAGATCTTCCAAAGGTGGGGGAGTGGCAAACTTTACCAAGGATCACCTTCAGTGCTTGATTGTCTCCACCAAGTCTGTCCCCAAACACTTTTATTGGCAAGTTTTAAGCATTAAACTTTCAAATAGCTCTTTGTTGACTGTTGCTGGGTGCTATTGTCCTTCATCAGTACCGGCCTGTACCCTACCTGCCCTAAGCTCTCTCCTGGCCCCTTACACTAAGTCTGAATTTGTACACTAAGTCTGAATTTGTCCTACTAGGTGACCTAACCTAGGACATGCTTTAACCACTGGGACATGCTTAAAGTCCTAAAGCAATGGGACTCCCTAAATCTCTCTCAGATTATTACCAATCCCACATGGTATGACTCCAAAAACCCAGAAAAGGCTACTCTCCACGATGTTATCGTCACAAATAATCCTGATAGGTATCAGTCTGGTATTTTCTGTAATGACCTTAGTGATCACTATTTTACAGCCTGTGTTCGTAATGGCAGCTCAGTGAAACGGCCTGTCCTGATTTGTCATAGATGCTTGGTAAAAAAACTTTAATGAGCAAGCCTTCCTTCATAAAATGGCCTCTGTAAAATAGTATAGAATCAGTTTGATCCCCTCTGTCGAAGACGCTTGGACCTTTTTTGACATTTTCAGTGGTATTGTTATATAACCCCAAGAAGTTCTGGTTAAAATGGTTAAAGACCTGGAGAATAAACCCTCCCCAGCTGCCCATGTCCCATAAAACTTCTTGTCAATAGGGGGCGCTGTTTTCACTTTGGAAAAAATCATGCCCAAATTAAACTGCCTCGCACTCTATTCTAGATCGTACAATATGCATATTATTATTACTATTGGATAGAAAACACTCTCAAGTTTCTAAAATTGTTTGAATTATATCTGTGAGTAAAACAGAACTCATTTTGCAGCAAACTTCCAGACAGGAAGTGAAAAATCTGAAAACGAGGCTCTGTTTCAGGGCCTGCCTATTCAATTACCTAATATTTATCGATATGCATGCACTTCATACGCCTTCCACTAGATGTCAACAGGCAGTGGAAGGTGGAATGGGGTGTCTAGCGTGATCTGAGGTCGAACAAGAGCTCTTGGAATGACGTGTCCAGAATTTCCTTTGTCTACCAAGGCGCGGGAAGTACCTCCATATTGTCTTATGATAAGCGTTCGGTATACACGGCTAATATATCCGGCTCTGTTTTTATTTGATACATATTAGAAAAACATCATAAAGTAGGTTTTTTCAACCGAGTTTCAGTTTATTCAACGTTTATTGGGACTTTTGGAGTTTTCCGTTCTTTGCGTCGAGAGAAACTGGGAACGTCATCAACATTGGCTATCATTGTGGCACGAATTCGACAGGAGAAAAGGACATTCTAAAACCAAACAACGATTTATCCTCGACCTAGGACTCCTTGTACAAGATTATGATGGAAGCTCAACAAAAGTAAGAACAATTTATGATGTTATTTCGTATTTCTGTGGAAAATGTTATTCCTATTCTCTGCCGTTTTGGCGGGCGCTGTCTCACAATAACGATAGCTGTTTGTTATGGTAAAGTTATTTTAAAAAATCTAACACGGCGGTTGCATTAAGAACTAGTGTATCTTTAATTTGCCATACAACAAGTATTTTTATGTAAAGTTTATGATGAGTTCTTTGGTCAGATTAGGTGAGTGTCCAAAATAGCTCCGGACATTCTGGTGAATCGATGCTACATATTCACAATGTATAACCACGGTTTGCAGCTCTAAATATGCACATTTTCGAACAAAACATAAGTGTATTGTATAACTTGATGTTATAAGACTGTCATCTGATGAAGATGGTCAAGGTTAGTGATTAATTTTATATATTTTGCTGGTTTTTGCGAATGCTATCTATGCGGTGAATAAATGCGCTTGTGTGTTTGGCTATTGTGGTAAGCTAATATAATGCTATATTGTGTTTTCGCTGTAAAACACTTAAAAAAATCGGAAATATTGGCTGGATTCACAAGATGTTTATCTTTCATTTGCTGTCCACCATGTATTTTTCATAAATGTTTTATGATGAGTATTTAGGTATTTCACGTTGCTCTCTGTAATTATTCTGGCTGCTTTGGTGATATTTTTGATGGTAGCTGCAATGTAAAACTATGATTTATACCTCAAATATGCACATTTTCGAACAAAACATAAATGTATTGTATAACATGTTATAAGACTGTCATCTGATGAAGTTGTTTCTTGGTTAGTAACTAATTATATCTATATTTGGTCGGTTTTGTGATAGCTACCTATGCGGTAGAAACATGGTGAAAATATGCGGTTGAGTCTTTGGCTATTGTGGTTAGCTAATAGAAATACATATTGTGTTTTCGCTGTAAAACATTTTAAAAATCGGAAATGATGGCTGGATTCACAAGATGTTTATCTTTCATTTGCTGTATTGTACTTGTGATTTCATGATATTTATATGCTATTATTTACTTGTGGCGCTGTGCTAGGCTATGCTAGTCAGCTTTTACTGATGAGGATGCTCCCGGATCCGGGATGGGTGTTAAGTAAAGGTTAATGTTAATGATGTGGTTGTTACTAAAAATAACCACATGGCTGAGCTCTTTAATCACCACTTCATTAAGTCAGGATTCCTATTTGACACAGCCATGCCTCCTTGCCTGTCCAACACTTCCTCATCTCCCACCCCTTCTAGTGCGACTAGCCCTGATGCTCCTCCCTCTTTCCCCCTGCTACAAAGTTTCTCTCTGCAGGTGGTCACTGAGTCCGAGGTGCTAAAGGAACTCCTTAAACTTGACCCCAAAAAATCATCTGGGTCAGATGGTTTAGAGTCTAAACTTTAGACCCTTCTTAAAAGTTGCTGCCCCTATCATCGCCAAGCCTATTTCTGACGTTTTTAACCTGTCTCTCCTCTCTGGGTTCCCATTGCTTGGAAGGCAACCACGGTTCGTCCTTTATTTAAAGGGGGAGATCAAGCTGATCTTAACTGTTATAAGCCTACTTCTATTTTGCCCTGTTTATCAAAAGTGTTGGGGAAAATAACTTGCCAATAATCAACTGACTGGCTTTCTTGATGACCATAGTATTCTCTCGGGTATGCAATCTGGTTTCCGCTCAGATTATGGATGTGTCACTGCAACTTTGAAGGTCCTCAATGATATCACCATTGCCCTTCATTCTAAGCAATGTTGTGCTGCTATTTTTATTTACTTGGCAAAGCTTTTGATACAGTAGACCATTCCATTATTGTGGGCCGGCTAATGAGTATTGGTGTCTCTGAGGGGTCTTTGGCCTGGTTTGCTAACTACCTCTTACAAAGAGTGCAGTGTATAAAGTCAGAACATCTGCTGTCTCAGCCACTGCCTGTCACCAAGGCGTTACCCCAAGGTTCGATCCTAGGCCCCACGCTCTTCTCAATTTACATCAACAACATAGCTCAGGCAGTAGGAAGCTCTCTCATCCATTGATATGTCTTATACTCAGCTGGCCCCTCCCCAGATTTCCTGTTAAACGCTCTACAACAAAGCTGTCTTAGTGTCCAACAAGCTTTCTCTGCCCTTAACCTTGTTCTGAACACCTTCAAAACAAAGGTAATTTGGTTTGTTAAGAAGAATGCCCCTCTCCCCACAGGTGTGATTACTACCTCTGAGGGTTTAGAGCTTGAGGTAGTCACCGAGTACAAGTACTTGGGAGTATGGCTTGATGGTACACTTTCCTTCTCTCAGCACATATCAAAGCTGCAGGCTAAAGTTAAATCTAGACTTGGTTTGCTCTATTGTAATCGCTCCTCTTTCATCCCAGCTGCCAAACTAACCCTGATTCAGATGACCATCCTACCCATGCTAAATTACGGAGACGTAATTTATAGATCGGCAGGAAAGGGTGCTCTCGAGCGGCTAGATGTTCTTTACCATTCGGCCATCAGATTTGCCACCAATTCTCCTTATAGGACACATCACTGCCCTCTATACTCCTCTGTAAACTGGTCATCTCTGTATACCAGTTGCAAGACCCACTGGTTGATGCTTTTTTATAAAACCCTCTTAGGCCTCACTCCCTCCCCATCTGAGATATCTACTGCAGCCCTCATCCTCCACATACAACACCCATTCTACCAGTTACATTCTGTTAAAATACTTATGTCATGCAATAAAATGCAAATTAATTACTTAAAAATCATACAATGTGATTTTATGGATTCCGTCTCTCACAGTTGAAGTGTACCTATGATAAAAATTACAGACCTCTACATGTTTTGTAAGTAGGAAAACCTGCAAAATCGGCAGTGTGTCAAATACTTGTTCTACCCACTGTATATATATATATTTATTTTAAAGATATATATTTTTAATCCCAGCCCCCGTCCCCGTCCCCGCAGGAGGCCTTTTGCCTTTTGGTAAGCCGTCATTGTAAATAATAATAATAGTTTGTTCTTAACTGACTTGCCTAGTTAAATAAAGGTTAAATAAAGGATCAAATGGATTGAAGTTTGTCTGCATTAAAGTCCCCGGCCACTAGGAGCGCCGCTTCTGGATGAGCATTTTATTGTTTGCTTATGGCCTTATACAGCTCGTTGAGTGCTGTCTTAGTGCCCGCGTTTGTGGTGGTAAACAGACGGCTAAGAAAAATAAGGATGAAAATTCTCTTGGTAGATAGTGTGGTCTACAGCTTATCATGAGGTACTCTACCTCAGGCAAGCAATACCTCGAGACTACCTTAATATTAGACATTGCGTACCAGCTGTTATTGACAAAAAGACACACAACCCCAACCCTCGTATTACCGGACGTAGCTGTACTGGAAAACCCAGACAACTATATATTATCCGTGTTGCTCAGCCACGACTCGATGAAAGATAAGATTTTACAGTTTTTAATGTCCCGTTGGTAGGATAGTCTCGAACGGAGCTCAGCCAGTTTATTCTCCAGTGATTGCACGTTGGCTAATAGAACAGATGGTAGAGGCGGGTTACCCACTCGCAGGCGAATTCTCACAAGGCACCCTGATCTCCACCCTCTGTATTTCCTTCTTTTTTCATGTGAATGACAGGGATTTGGGCCTTGTCTGGGAGCAACATTATATCCTTTGCTTCAGACTCATTAAAGCAATAGCTTTGTCCAGGTCGAGGTGAGTAATCTCTGTTCTGATATCCAGAAACTCTTTTCGGTCATAAGAGATGGTAGCATCAACATTATGCACAAAATAAGTTATAAACAATGTGAAAAAACCTCACAAAATAGCACAAGTTGTTAGGAGCCCGTAAAACAGCAGCAATACCCTCCAGCGCCATTCTTAAAAAAAAAAAGTATATTATCCTATAGTTGCTTCATGCAGCCCATACTGTATACGTTTTGATTTCTAAGTCTTTCTAGTGTTTGTATCATGCACTCTAACATTGCCAAATAACTCTAAAACTACTGTATAGGACCTGTTTCAAATGATCACTTTTACGCTCAACATAGCCACTTCATATGTGCATTTGCTCCGTAATGTGAAAAATATCCTTTCTATTTTACTCAGCTAAGTTCAATTATACTCTTCTTAGTATAAAAATAATATAATACAAAAGAATCGCACCGGACTGATAACATATCTTGTCAGCTAAAAGAACAAGTCTACAACCTATGGCATGGCACATAACCAGATAGCATACAGTATGCCAACTCATATTCTGTTCTTCTGAAATTTTCTTCATATCATAATGTTTCTTTAAACCTCCCTAAAATAAATAATGGATGTATTGTGATGTGTATATTAAATATATATTTTTTAACTTTTTTAAATGTAGATGCTCCAAAGGCGCATCAATGGCTTGTATGCTTGGAGGGCTGGAGATGCTCAACATGTTTATGTTAATTAATGGTCAGTTACCATGAGACCAGCAGTCTTT
The DNA here is from genome assembly GCF_029448725.1 of Salvelinus fontinalis. NCBI lineage: Eukaryota > Metazoa > Chordata > Actinopteri > Salmoniformes > Salmonidae > Salvelinus > Salvelinus fontinalis. Next base: position 27,237,480 of record NC_074690.1, on the reverse strand, counting down.
TTTTGCATAACAATGGCTGACAAAATGTGTACAGGTACCCCCTGTATATAGTCTCCACATTGACTCTGTACAGGTACCGCCTGTATATAGTCTCCACATTGACTCTGTACAGGTACCCCCTGTATATAGCCTCCACATTGACTCTGTACAGGTACCCCCTGTATATAGCCTCCACATTGACTCTGTACAGGTACCCCCTGTATATAGCTCTGCTATTGTTATTTACTGCTGCTCTTTAATTATTTGTTATTGTTATCTCTTACTTTTATTTTGTATTTTTTTTAAACTGCATTGTTGGTTAAGGGCTTTTAAGTAAGCATTTCACTGTAAGGTCTACCTACACCTGTTGTATTCGGCGCATGTGACAAATACAATTTGATTTGATTAGAAAGTGACATGATTGGGTTGCCCTTTGGCCCATACACAAAGACAAACATTTTTACATCACAGTGCAATAAGCAAGTTGACTGGAATCCAATGAAAGGCAAAGTGAAAGTTCATTTCAAACTCAGTCAAAAGAACCGGAGACAGTACTTTTGCTTTTACTTTTGGTGAATTTCGCCATTATATTCAGCAAAACAGGTCGCATCATCCTGTAAAAATCATGTGTGCAGTCCCAAAACAATATCTTCAAACTTTTATATAAGAACTATCCATTTAAAAGCATCTACATTACCAAATCAATAAACATAAGATGCTAGGAGTTGAGAATATAGGCTTGAAAAACGAATAACAGATTTCACTCAGAGTAAATATACGTGTGAGTGACAGTACACAATACAGTTGACCTACCTGAAGCCAAACTTGTCCATAGCGATGGCAAAGTGTCTTGGCTGGTCGTAACAGTGGTAGAGGTTACGGTCGTCCATAGGGATGAGGTCCACATCGCTGAAGATGAAGCAGTCGTACTCTGCATCCTTCAGGGCCTCGGTGTAGCCCACGTTCAGGAGCTTGGCTCTGTTGAAGGTGTCCTCACCAAGCTGCAAGATAACATAGAAAAAACCCTGGTCAGAAACTGATGGACATATTGAGATCTACTGTAGCGGGATTAAGTTACATTTGCCATAGTTCAAGCAAAAATGTCATATTTGATAGACTTAACATATCGGGTTCTGAAGGTGGTATTTGCAAGCCTAAATAGCAAGCTTGTGCTAATGTAACTCTCAGATCATTGTGTGCATAAACACAGCATATTGACAAAGAAACATGTTGTGAAGAACCCCACAGGAAGAATGGCCCACATCAGATATCCGACAACTAAGATTAAACTATGCTACGTAAAAAATACTGCATCACAACTTGCTTCCCTTATTTTGATAACAGAACCAATCACAGTGCCTCAGGTAAAGTAACTGTAACGTTCGTCTTGTGGTGAATGAACGGACCAAGGCGCAGCGGGTGACGAATACATACTGATTTATTAAATGAAAGACGAAAACACTAAAGAACACTAAAGAACAAACTACAAAACAATAAACGAAGGCAACAGACCTGAAACAAACGGACTTACATATAGACGAAGAACGCACGAACAGACTACCTAAAACGAACGAACAAACGAAACAGTCCCATGTGGAATACACAGACACAGGAACAATCACCCACAAACAAACAGTGAGAACAACCTACCTTAATATGGTTCTCAATCAGAGGAAACATCAAACACCTGCCTCTAATTGAGAACCATACCAGGCAACACATTAACCCAACATAGAAAACACATAACATAGACTACCCACCCCAACTCACGCCCTGACCAACTAAACACACACAAAACAACAGAAAACAGGTCAGGAACGTGACAGTAACGTATCAGTTTTAACATTTGAACTCATAATGTAGTTCAACACGTAATCCCTTGTAATCCTGTAATACCTGAGATTCAACCAAATAATCCACAGGTAAAATGTTAAGGTTACTTGCGTAACCCCTGTTCTCTGATAATAGAGTGAGGTGTCTCACAATGGGAATTAGCTGGATAAGCAAACAGCGTCTGTCGTAGACAGACAAATCGTGTGGCAAAAGAGGGGGGACCCTGCTCAATATAAACAGAGAGGAAGAGGCTAAGCGAGAGGTTTTACCCTGCCAAAAACTGTCCATGAAAATGTTTTTTGTTTGAAGGTCAATGTGTGTCGAATTTGGTCAACAACATTTTTTATTGGAAATTTGCTACATGAGGTTTATTTGATTGAATAAAAGTTTCATAATGCTTAGGTTGTTAATGAATACACTGATATAAGTGGACGCACATGGCAACTTTTATTTAAAAAAAAATGATATCAGAGATGTGCCTGTTTTCATTAAGATAAGAGGACTCATCAAGGATCTAACACGTTTTAGCATGGGCATTGCCATTGAGGGCTTCCACCATTTTAAAGTGGTCAACTGGGTGGGGATTCCTATGAGTTGGGAGCAATCAGCCAATGAAGAAGAATACAATTGTCTACTTTAAAATCGAGATAGCCTCAATGGCACTATAATGGCACAGATACAAAGATGAGTCCTCTATCTATCTCTATGGCCTGTTGTTCACACGTGTCTGCCCTCTCATTGGCTAGAATGGTCCCACCTGATCTCGCCTCCCGTCTGCCTTCATCTTTGAGGACATGTATTTCCATTGTTAGAGCGAGTGGTCACTTGAGTATCTTGTCAATATAAAATACAATCTTTGATATAAGGCTCCAGGGGCCCGCACTCTGGTCATTCATGTCCCTCTTCCTTGAGGTCTTGCGAGCACTCTATTGTATGGGACCAAATTCTAAACTTTCGACTACTTTAGTACAATATAAGTGAATTTATCCAAATACTTATGACTATTTGACACTTCAAATGGGGGAACTAGATACAAAGAACTTTTATTTCTAAACGGTAAATCAGATACGTATGAAAATACCCCCCCACAAAGTGACATTATGTACGGCCGCCTCATATAAAACATTTGCCAAAATGTAAATGAGTGTAGACACATTTAAAAAATGTAGCTTGACTGTCCAAATAAATACGGAGGGGAGTGTATATTGGCTTTATGCAAATCGTTATCATTTTAATTGTTTATTAACTGTAGCCTTTATTCTTTATCCGAAAAACATACTGCACATCATTAAAAAGTAGGAGACTAAAACAATCTGTTTCAAAAAGTTTCTCATTACACTTCCTGCCGGGGAGATGATGCATTGACTATCTTCTGCAGCCTCTGGTTCCAATCAATACTTATGTTAATTTTAATATTTTCAAAGGCACAAAGAAGAGAACATTAGAGACTTCAATATGTGGCTTTATCAGACCGACGAAGACAGATAAGGTAATATATCTATAAAAAAAACAAATTGTCTTTTTTCTCTCCAGTTGGTGAGCTCATTAAACATTATTGGAGTCATTTTTATTGCTTTAATAAGATGTGTTCCCCCTGAACCATCAGGCATCGCTAGCAAATGGAGCTGTACATCTTGTGTAATCACACGGCTGTGAAGAAAGTTCACATCCATAATAGGGACGATATGTTGACAACTACACACCCACCATTACGCCACCACAGAATAAGAGAGCTGGTGTTAGGATGATAGGATCAGGAGACATGGGTATGAAAACAGATGGTTTGAGAAGTTGAATGGGACCTGCTAATTAAGAGGTCTCATCCATCGGCACAACAGAAGATGGAAGACATTATTCTGGGTTATTCTTGAAATATTCATCCTCCATGCCTCTCAGCTTCAGGATTTTGACGTTAGGCTAATTATTGTGTTTAAACTTCACCAACAGATATGTCTGCTCTAGTTGTGTTGCCAATCTACAACAAGACAGTATCCTTCCAAGGATGATGTGAAAGGATTCCATAACCACTTCCGTCATCATGAAGTGCTTTGAGAGACTAGTCAAGGACCATATCACCTCCACCCTACCTGACACCCTAGACCCACTCCAATTTGCTTACCGCCCCAATAGGTCCACAGTCACACTGCCCTAACCCATCTGGACAAGAGGAATACCTATGTAAGAATGCTGTTCATCGACTACAGCTCAGCATTTAGCACCATGGTACCCTCCAAACTCGTCATTAGGCTCTAGACCCTGGGTTTCGACCCCGCCCTGTGCAACTGGGTCCTGGACTTCCTGACGGGCCGCCCCCAGGTGGTGAGGGTAGGTAACAACATCTCCACCCCGCTGATCCTCAACCCTGGGGCCCCACAAGGGTGCGTTCTCAGCCCTCTCCTGTACTCCCTGTTCACCCATGACTGAGTGGCCATGCACGCCTCCAACTCAATCATCAAGTTTGCAGACGACACTACAGTGGTAGGCTTGATTACCAACAACGACGAGACGGCCTACAGGGAGGAGGTGAGGGCCCTCGAAGTGTGGTGTCAGGAAAATAACCTCACACTCAGTGTCAACAAAACAAAGGAGATGATCGTGGACTTCAGGAAACAGCAGAGGGAGCAGCCCCCTATCCACATCGATGGGACAGTAGTGGAGAAGGTGGAAAGTTTTAAGTTCCTCGGCGTACACATCACGGACAAACTGAAATGGTCCACCCACACAGACAGCGTGGTGAAGAAGGCTCAGCAGCGCCTCTTCAACTTCAGGAGGCTGAAGAAATTCGGCTTGTCACCAAAAACACTCACAAACTTTTACAGATGCACAAACGAGAGCATTCTGTCACTGCCTGGTACGGCAACTGCTCCGCCACAACCGTAAGGCTCTCCAGAGGGTAGTGAGGTCTGCACAACGCATAACCGGGGGCAAACTACCTACCCTCCAGGACACCTACAACACTCGATGTCACAGGAAGGCCAAAAAGATCATCAAGGACAACAACCACCCGAGCCGCGGGGACCAAGAGACTGAAAAACAGCTTCTATCTCAAGGCCATCAGACTGTTAAACAGCCATCCCTAACATTGAGTGGCTGCTGCCAACATACTGACTCATCTCTAGCCACTTTAATAGTGACAAAATTGATGTAATAAAAGTATCACTAGCCACTTTAAACAATGCTACTTTATTTAATGTTTACATACCCTACATTACTCATCTCATATGTATATACTGTACTCTATACCATCTACTGCATCTTGCCTATTTCGTTCGGCCATCGCTCATTCATATATTTTTATGTACATATTTGTATTCATTCCTTTACATTTGTGTGTATAAGGTAGTTGTTGTGAAATTGTTAGGTTAGATTACTTGTTAGATATTACTGCATGGTCGGAACTAGAAGCACAAGCATTTCACTACACTCGCATTAATATCTGCTAACCAAGTGTATGTGACAAATAGAATTTGATCTTTCCCTAATATCTTATAGTATTGCCCTGCCTGCTACTCATAGACCTGGTGTCTCGTCTCTCTGGTAGCTATCACAGTTCTGCCAATCTCCCTGTAAATGGCCTGTGAGAGGCAATTAACCCCATTATCTTTATCTGATAATCAACAGGATAACACATCAGGGCTCTCCCTCTATAGCGCCACTGTGTTGCCACGCTGACGCCATCCAGTCTCCCCCAGCTGGCTGACCGACCGCAGTCACACTCAGACGTACCTGGGCAGTTGCTATGGAGACAGATTAGGAGCAACGCTTAGACCCAGCGCCGCCTGGCTCATCCTGAGTGATTGTATTCAGCGTTGTCGGACAGACTGCCGTGTGTCGAGTTTATCAGTCCCCAGCAGACTGACCCTATCACCCACTGCTGCTATCAATGCAGGGTGAGGGAGGCCACCAGTGAGAACTAAACTAGATTGAGGGCTGTCACCTGCTGACTGTCTGTGTGTCTGTGAGTGTGCCTGTGTAGGGGGGTGGGTCCGTGTGTGTGTGTGTGCAGCACAGGCCGGTGGCACCTTAATTGGAGAGACGGGCTCATAGTAATGGCTGGAAAGGAATAATTGGAATGGTATCAAACGCATGTGTTTGACTCCCTTCCGTTAACTCCATTCCAGCCATTATTATGAGTTGTCATCCCCTCAGCAGCCTCTTGTGGTGTCTGTTCGTGTGTGAATGGGGGGGGGGGGGGGGGGGGTGCATGTGTGTGTGTAAGGAAACAAGTGGCATAATAAGGTGAAGCATCAGATAAAACTCTGTTTTCAGATGATACGGGAGTGCCAAGTGTAAGCCATAAGACTGCTAAACAGATAATCAATTGGCTACCTGTACTATTTGCATTGCCCCCCATTTTTGTACATATTACCTCAATTACCTCAACTAACATGTACCTCCGCACATTGACGCGGTACCGGTACCCACTGTATATAGCCTTGTTATTGTAATTATTTTGTGTTGAACAGGCTAGTGTTGAACAGGCTAGTAACAGGGGTTGCAACAATTTCGGCGGATCATTTTAGAAAGAGAGGGTCCAGATTGTCAAGCCCAGCTGATTTGTAGGGATCCAGATTTTGCAGCTCTTTCAGAACATCTGCTGTCTGGATTTGGGTGAAGGAGAAGCGGGGGGGCTTGGGTAAGTTGCTGCACGGGGTGCAGAGCTGTTGGCCGGGGTAGGGGTAGGGGTAGCCACGTGGAAAGCATGGCCAGCCGTAGGAAAATGCATATTGAAATGATCGATTATCATAGATTTATCGGTGGTGACAGTGTTTCCTAGCCTCAGTGCAGTGGGCAGCTGGGAGGAAGTGCTCTTATTCTCCATGGACCTTACAGTGTCCCAAAACTTTTTGGAATTAGTGCTACAGGATGCAAATTTCTGTTTGAAAAAGCTAGCCTTAGCTTTCCTAACTGACTGTGTATATTGGTTCCTGACTTCCCTGAAAAGTTACATATCGCGGGGGCTATTCAATGCTAATGCAGAACTAGATGTCTAGGTGGCTAGATGTCCTTTGGGTGGTGGACCATTCTTGATTCGCACGGGAAACTGTTAATCCAGCAGCATTGCAGTTCATGTCTGGCACCTACTACCATACCCTGTTCAAAGGCACTTAAATATTTTGTCTTGCCCATTCACCCTCTGAATGGCACACATACAAAATCCATATCTCAATTGTCTCAATTGCTTAAAAATCCTCCATGCTTAAAAATTCTATAACCGGTCTCCTCCCCTTCATCTACACTGATTGAAGTGGATTTAACAAGTGACATCAATAAGAGATCATAGCTTTCACCTGGATCCATCTGGTCATGGAAAGAGCAGGTGTTTCTGATTTTTTGCATACTTGGTGTATGCTGTCATGTCACACAATTCTACAGTATGCTTGTTTGGCTTGACATACTGTAGCATTCAAACCTCGCAGTTCATCGTACAAAACATAAAACATGCATTAAAGAGACTGTGGCTGTGTACTGTGCAGTCTCTTTAATGCATGTTTTATGTTTTGTACGATGAACTGCGAGGTTTGAATGCTACGGTATGTCAAGCAATTTGATATTGACTTTCATGTTGGAATGTCCCAGATACTACTTGCAGTACTAGTGTCTCTACTGTACACTGAGTGTACAAAACATTATGCACGCACCACTTTCCCTTTTTTATTTCTTTGAATTTTTTACTAAGTTATTTTTTAAATTTAATTTCACCAATTTGGACTATTTTGTGTATGTCCATTACAAATGACAGGTTGTAACACAACAAAATAGGAAAAACGCCAAGGGGGATGAATACTTTTGCAAGGCACTGTAAGTAGAAAGTGACTATGCATAGACAATAAACAGAGAGTAGCAGCAGCATAAAAGAGGGGTCTGGGTAGCCCTTTGATTAGCTGTTCAGGAGTCTTATGGCTTGGGGGTAGAAGCTGTTAAGAGGCCTTTTGGACCTCGACTTGGCGCTCCGGTACCGCTTGCCGTGCGGTGACTTGGGTGGCTGGAGTCTTTGATAATCTTTAGGGCCTTCCTCTGACACCGCCTGATATAGAGGTCCTGGATGGCAGGAAGCTTGGCCCCTGTGATGTACTGGGCTGTACGCACTACCCTCTGTAGTGCCTTGCGGTCGGAGGCGAGCAGTTGCCGTAACAGGCAGTGATGCAACCAGTCAGGATGCTCTCGATGGTGCAGCTGTAGAACCTTTTGAGGATCTGAGGACCCATGCCAAATCTTTTCAGTCTCCTGAGGGGGAATAGGCGTTGTCGTTCCCTCTTCACGACTGCCTTAGTGTGTTTGGACCATAATAGTTTGTTGGTGATGTGGACACCAAGGAACTTGAAGCTCTCAACCTGTTCCACTACAGCCCTGTCGATGAGAATGGGGGCGTGCTCGGTCCTACTTTTTCTGTAGTCCACAATAATCTCCTTCGTCTTGATCATGTTGAGGGAGAGGTTGTTGTCCTTGCACCACATGGTCATGTCTCTGACCACCTCCCTATAGGCTGTCTCATCGTTGTCGGTGATCAAGCCTACCACTGTTGTGTCATCGGCAAACTTGATGATGGTGTTGGAGTCGTGCCTGGCCGTACAGTCATGAGTGAACAGGGAGTACAGGAGGGTACTGAGCACGCACCCCTGAGGGGCCCCCGTGTTGAGTATCAGCGTGGCCAATGCGTTGTTCCCTACCCTTACCATCTGGGGGCGGCCCATCAGGAAGTCCAGGATCCAGTTTCAGATGGAGGTGTTAAGTCCCAGGGTCCTTAAGATAGGTTTGATGGTGTAACAGTTTTAACTTTACGTCTGTCCCCTCGCCCCGACACGGGCGCGAACCAGGGACCCTCTGCACACATCAACAATGGTAGCCCACGAAGCGTCGTTACCCATCGCTCCACAAAAGCCGCGGCCCTTGCAGAGCAAGGGGCAACACTACTTCTAGGTTTCAGAGCAAGTGACGTAACTGATTGAAACGCTGTTAGCGCGTACCCGCTAACTAGCTAGCCATTTCACATCCGTTACACTCACCCCCCTTTCAACCTCCTCCTTTTCCGCAGCAACCGGTGATCCGGGTCAACAGCATCAATGTAACAGTATAACTTTAAACCGTCCCCTCGCCCCGACCTCGGGCGCAAACCAGCGACCCTCTGCACACATCAACAACTGACACCCACGAAGCGTCGTTACCCATCGCTCCACAAAAGCCGCGGCCCTTGCAGAGCAAGGGGCAACACTACTTCTAGGTTTCAGAGCAAGTGACGTAACTGATTGAAACTCTGTTAGCGCGTACCCGCTAACTAACTAGCCATTTCACATCCGTTACAATGGCATGTGTCACTCAGATCAGCACACATCTCTAGTCATCCAGGGAGTGACAGAACTGTCCTTCAATCCCTGTGTGGTTCTCAAATGGCTTCTGCCTACATGTCCCAAAATTAGACTGAGACCAGCACCACTCAGGCCATGGGGAACAGGTGGAAACTGCCACATCGCAAAGCCAGGAGTCACAGGAGTCAGATGAGCCAAATGATCACGGCGGTGGAAAGAGATAATGTACTGGACCACTCCCAACAGGTTGACAGGCTGAGCCAAGACGTTCTAACTTGTTGCATTATTAGGAGGATGTTCCATGTTAACCGAGCCAGAACAAGATGCCTGTGGTTGAGTCTGGTAGTAGGTGATGCTTGGCTGAGTCACACTTAGTGTTGATGGCTTCAAAATGTATTTGTATTAGGAGCAATGGGGCACCAGCTGCCTCCTAATAATACTGACTGAGGCTCCTCCAATCCCCGTCACTGTGAGTTATACCCCTGTTCTTTTGAGTTGCTGCGAAGAGAATAAGGTTGTGCCCCAAATGGCACTCTATGACCCTATTCCCTATATAATGCACTACTTTTGACCAGGGCCTACAAAGGTATTAAAGGGCATATTATTAAACCTAAGTTGGGATGCAACCTAAGTTCATAAATAGGCTTAGACTGTTTAAACATGCGCAACAAGCCTTGTTAATTTGATTCCGATGCATCTGTCCGGATGCATCAAGTATGAATAGCATGCAAAGACCGCTTATTCTCCCATTTACTTTTAGGGCGACTCTCCACATGCGAGCATGCCACAAAACATTTGGAAATATCATACCAACATTCCACAAAGGACCCACATTTTTTCCCTGCTGTATTATTGGTATAGGCTACAAGAGAGATATTAAATGAAATAAAGCACTTGCCTACATCAGCAAATAATTCATTTTTTGGTTTTAGGTATGTGTGACAACCTTACAAGGGTCTAGCCTAGCTTTATTGACCTCTGATAGTCAATTGAACATGAAAAGGCTTCACCTTCATCAGAGAAACCAGCTAACATCCCCTTTGAGAACAAATTAAAGTATACTGTAGATGTAACATTATTGTCATCACATATACCATTTCATTACCAACAGCAACATTATACATTGACTAAAGTATCATGAAAGAGCATATTATACTCCTCGGGAAGCGAGAGAGTGAAAAGTACCTTATCACATAGATTGATGCTTTTTTTGCATGGCATTGTTGATTAATTAATTCATTCATTCTGTATACTTCTGGCCCTTCTTTGGACACTATGTTAACTAACTTTCAGACGGGCTTCAACGCCATACATCTTTCCTTCCGTGGCCTCAAACTGCTCTTAAATGCAAGTAAAACTAAATGCATGCTCTTCAACCGATCGCTACAGCACCTGCCCGCCCGTCCAGCATCACTACTCTGGACGGTTCTGACTTAGAATATGTGGACATCTACAAATACCTAGGTGTCTCGTTGGATTGTAAACTCTCCTTCCAGACTCACATTAAGCATCTCCAATCCAAAATTAAATCTAGAATCGTCTTCCTATTTTGCAACAAAGCATTCTTCACTCATGCTGCCAAACATACCATTGTAAAACTGACTATTCTACCGATCCTTGACTTCGGCGATGTCATTTACAAAATAGCCTCCAACACTCTACTCAGCAAATTGGATGCAGTCTATCACAGTGCCATCCGTTTTGTCACCAAAGCCCCATATACTGCCCACCACTGCGACCTGTATGCTCTCGTTGGCTGGCCCTCGCTTCATATTCGTCACCAAACATCTCAGCTCACTGGTCACCATAGCAGCACCCACCCGTAGCACGCGCTCCAGCGGGTATATCTCACTGGTCACCCCCAAAGCCAATTCCTTCCTTTGGCCGCCTTTCCTTCCAGTTCTCTGCTGCCAATGACTGGAACGAACTGCAAAAATCACTGAAGCTGGAGACTCATATTTCCCTCACTAACTTTAAGTACCAGCTGTCAGAGCAGCTCACAGATCACTGCACCTGTACATAGCCATTTGTAAATAGCCCATCCAACTACCTCATCCCCATACTGTTATTTTTAATTTTTTGCTCCTTTGCACCCCAGTATTTCTACTTGCACATTCATCTTCTGCACATCTATCACTCCAGTGTTTAATTGCTAAATTGTAATTATTTTGCCACTATGGCCTATTTATTGCCTTAACTCCCTTACCTTACCTCATTTGCACACACTGAATATAGACTCTTTTCTACTGTGTTATTGACTATGTTTGTTAATTCCATGTGTAACTCTGTTGTTGTTTGTGTCACACTGTTTTGCTTTATCTTGGCCAGGTCGCAGTTGTAAATGAGAACTTGTTCTCAACTAGCCTACCTGGTTAAATAAAAGTGAAAAAAAAATAAATAAAAAGACAACATTTTACAATTTAAAAAAAAATACGGGCACAGGACAAGATACTCTTGAGAAGTACACAGCATAACAGTTGTCAAGCGTCTACCATTCCCACTGGACATGTGATCTGAATATCAATCTAAACTAATTCAACCTATAAGTTATAACTGGCCTGGTTTGATATCTTAACTTCTACTGCCTCAGAAACCCGGATCCGGGAGCACCCCCCACCCCCCACACACTGTTTAGCATAGCTAGCATAGCTTCACAAGTAGATAGTAGCATCTAAATATCATTAAATCACAAGTCCAAGACACCAGATGAAAGATACAGATCTTGTGAATAAAGCCACCATTTCCGATTTTTAAAATGTTTTACAGGGAAGACACAATATGTAAAGATGTACATCTATTACCTAAAAACACATTAGCATAATCCACCATCTTTTATTTGTCCACCAACACCAGTAGCCATCACCAATTCGGCTAAACTAAGATATTTATAGCCCCTAACCAACAAAAAAACTCATTAGATGACAGTCTGATAACATATTTATGGTATGGGATAGGTTTTGTTAGAAAAAAGTGCATATTTCAGGTAGCTGCCATAGGTTACAATTGCACCCACCGTCACAAATGGACTAGAATAATTACAATGAGCAACGTGTTTACCTAACTACTAATCATCAAACATTTCGTAAAAATACACAGCATACACGAATCGAAAGACACAGATCCTGTGAATACAGACAATATTTCAGATTTTCTAAGTGTCTTACAGCGAAAACACAATAAATCGTTATATTAGCGTAGCACATAGCACATAGCAGCCCAGCATTGATTCTAGCCAAAGTGAGCGATAAAAGTCAACATCGCCAAAAGATATTAATTTTTTCACTAACCTTCTCAGAATTCTTCCGATGACACTCCTGTAACATCATTTTACAATATACATATACAGTTTGTTCGAAAAGGTGCATATTTAGCCATACAAAACCGTGGTTACACAATGAAAATAGTAGCAAAACAAGCCTGAAAATGTCGGTCGCCATCTTTCAGAGTGATCTGGTTTAATTAATAGCTAATCATATACTTGACTAAAAAATACAGGGTTTACAGGAATCGAAAGACAAATTAGTTCTTAATGCAACCGCTGATTTACATTTTTAAAATTATCCTTACTTTTCAATACAGGGTTCGCCAAGTGAAGCTATACCAAACAAAATGGCGAAATGTGCGTTTAAAATATTTCGACAGAAACACGATTTATCATATTAAATATTGCTTACTTTGAGGTGTTCTTCCATCAGATTCTTGGGCAATGTATCCTTTCTATGTTATAAACGTCTTTTGGTCGATAGATGTCCTCTGTCCTTCGAAATGTCCACCACCAACGACCGACACCCCAAAACGTGTCCAAAGTTTCAGAGTGCACAACAAATAAATTCCTCTAAAATCGCACTAAACGGATATAAATTGCTATAAAACGGTTCAAATTAACTACATTTTGATGTTTTTAACACCTAAAACGAGTGAAAACATGACCGGAGAAATATTGCTGGTTAGAAAACGATTTGGAACGAGGCAGGTCCGATGCCCTTCACGCTTCAGGCGCACGACGAGAAAGGGCGGTCTCTATACATTTTGGTCTTTTATACTGGCTGTGAATATCCCATCGATTCCATTGAAAGCGTGATGACGTACAGACACCCAGAGGAAGACGTAGGCAGTGTCGGTTTCTTCATAGCATTCACTGTCGCCTTAAAAACAGACCCCAGATCAGAGGTAAAAAAAATTGAAATCTGAACCCTGTCATGAAAAGTGCTGTAGAAATTGTTCTGTACAACTCAGAGACAAAATTTCAACTTCTATAGAAACTAGAAGGTGTTTTCTATCCAATAATAACAATAATATGCATATTGTACGATCAAGAATTTAGCACGAGGCAGTTTAATTTGGAGACACAAATATGCTAATGCGGAACAGCACCCCCTATAGTTCCAAGAGGTTAACAGCCATCAGCAGCTTTGAGCAGGACTTATGGCTCAACTCATCCACTGTAGTGTGATTAATACGCCACAGCCTCCACTGGGGAGCACCCTATTCCCTACATGGTGCACTACTTTTGACCAGAAAAGTAGTGCACTATACAGGGAATAGGGTGCCATTTGGGACATAACCTTGGTTATCAACTGGTGCAGTGGGGTATCGATAAGGCTTTTACTGGGCAGAGTGAACATAAATCACCTATTTTGAAATAAATGCGGTTGAGATGTAACAAAGAGATAGTGCTAGTATGATGTATTAGGGATTTTAAAGCTGTAGATTATTCATGGCCATACATACAATGCATGTTGTTGAGACAGCAGCAGGTTCAGGGTGTGGGGTGAGCGGAGAGGAACATGCTGTATCATCAGGAGATAAACCCCACTCGCCATAACCTCAGAGTGAAGTATGGAAATGTGTGTGCATATGACTCAGAGCGTATCGTCTAATAACAATGCCCTTGCCATGGTTTACATAGAAGTCACACAACATTTGACATTTTAGTCATTTAGTAGACACTCTTATTCAGAGTGACTTACAGGAGCAATTTGGGTTAAGTACATTGCTAAAGGGCACAGACAGATGTTTCACCTAATCGGCTGGGGGATTCGAACCAGCAACCTTTCAGTTACTGGCCCAGCACTTTTAACAGCTAGGCTACCTGCTGCCTAACTGCTGCTACTGAGACCTTATGTAGTCTGAGCCCTGGTCAAACGAAGTGCACTATAAATGAATTAGGGTGTCATTTAGGATGCATCCTATCTCTCAGGATGCAATGGACACAAGTATAGATTAGGCTTAATCTCTACCAATACAGCAGCAATGATGTCTTGTCATCTAGAGAGGGGATGAACAACCAGTGATGTTACTCAAATAAGTCCTTCATTTCAGATTCACAGAGCATTGCCAACGCCACAGACTCGTATCACACGCTAAGTCAAAGTTTGGCTTCAAGCAGGGTTAGGCCAACCAAATATGATGTTAGGCCAACCAACCATGATGCTAGGCCAACCAAACATGATGCTAGGCCAACCACACATGATTTCTTCCAGGATGGAAGGTGGAGAGAGGTGATGTGAGAGGTGATTGACTCCTGTCTGTGGTGGATGGACGGCTTGTTGTTAATCCACTGGAGTGTTCACAATCAACCATGATGTCCCCTGAGACATTAACAACTACTCCGTTCTACTGTAGCATGTAGCCTAGATAGATGCTTCTGATGACATGGGAGTATCTCTCTGCTGTCTTTCCGTTCGACAAAGATCCCTTCAAAGGGATTTCCTCCCTCTCTGTTCCATTTTCATTTTAGAACAGAGTGTACCTGTAGCACAGATCCTCATGAGACATGAACATCTCTGGATCAACTACAGTACTGTTGGCACTTGAATAATAGGCTTCGGCACCCTATTCCCTATATAGAGCACTACTTTTGATCAGGCTTTGGCCAAAGGTAGTGCACTATTTTGGGATAGGATGACATTTGGGAGCCCTGATGCTAGTACTGTAGTATTCCCTTTGTTAATGAGAAGACCTCCCATAAGACCTTTCATAAGGCCTGCCCATTCATTCCCCTTCACATACAGATGTAGGGGCTTCATTTGATCACCCTGTTGCAGGAGAACTTTCCGTCAATGCAGGAAATGTTAAACGTGTAGTGCATTTGAAGTTTTAAAAGGATTCTGAAGTTTGTAATTTCCACTTGTATGAAAAATGTATAAATTATAATCCACAAAATAATTCAAATTTCCTCTTGCTGCAGGATTATTTCCCTGCTGTAGAAAACTGGCTCAAATGAAGATCTTACATCTTGTAGATAGGAGAAATTAAAAAGGACTGCCATTCTCTTAGATTAACCTTTTAATGGTAGGTTTAACTGTAAAAAGGGATGTCGCTATCCCCCACACTGACTCACATTCATTCTGGTAACAATTGTAGCACTCTTTTCACTTCAGTAAACTGGAGATATGACCTTACAAATGAACTGACTGTGGTTGGAAAATGTGTAACCTTCCTCCTTGTGCCTTGTAGGCTATGTACTGTAGCATAATTAGAAAGGCAGCTACATGTCTGAAAATAATCACCTGGCGAGCAGCAGTCTTTGCGGGACCACATACAGTAGTACTATCAGAATGATACGAATGTTAAAGAGTAATGTACTTCAACTTGGTCCTGGTGGTGAGTGTTGGAGCATGATCATGAGCATTCAGAACTACCACGTCCATTAGTCCAAGAGCATCTGTCTCATCATGGAATCATAATTCCATTAACGACTCTAGAGAACCTTGTAAGAAATCATGTTCATCAGCATATCCTGATGTGTTCCATGAAAATTAATAGAAAAAGGATAGAAATTAAAGGATAGAAAACCACGAAACATCTAAGTCTAGTCAAATGGTACGCTGGTGTATACCTGTAAAAAACTGAATTTGAACTACACTGCTCAAAAAAATTAAGGGAATACTTAAACAACACAATGTAACTCCAAGTCAATCACACTTCTGTGAAATCAAACTGTCCACTTAGGAAGCAACACTGATTGACAATAAGTTTCACATGCTGTTGTGCAAATGGAATAGACAAAAGGTGGAAATTATAGGCAATTAGCAAGACACCCCCCAAAACAGGAGTGATTCTGCAGGTGGTGACCACAGACCACTTCTCAGTTCCTATGCTTCCTGGCTGATGTTTTGGTCACTTTTGAATGCTGGCGGTGCTCTCACTCTAGTGGTAGCATGAGACGGAGTCTACAACCCACACAAGTGGCTCAGGTAGTGCAGTTCATCCAGGATGGCACATCAATGCGAACTGTGGCAAAAAGGTTTGCGGTGTCTGTCAGCGTAGTGTCCAGAGCATGGAGGCCCTACCAGGAGACAGGCCAGTACATCAGGAGACGTGGAGGAGGCCGTAGGAGGGCAACAACCCAGCAGCAGGACCGGTACCTCCGCCTTAGTGCAAGGAGGTGCACTGCCAGAGCCCTGCAAAATGACCTCCAGCAGGCCACAAATGTGCATGTGTCAGCATATGGTCTCACAAGGGGTCTGAGGATCTCATCTCGGTACCTAATGGCAGTCAGGCTACCTCTGGCGAGCACATGGAGGGCTGTGCGGCCCCACAAAGAAATGCCACCCCACACCATGACTGACCCATCGCCAAACCGGTCATGCTGGAGGATGTTGCAGGCAGCAGAACGTTCTCCACGGCGTCTCCAGACTCTGTCACGTCTGTCACATGTGCTCATGTGCTCAGTGTGAACCTGCTTTCATCTGTGAAGAGCACAGGGCGCCAGTGGCGAATTTGCCAATCTTGGTGTTCTCTGGCAAATGCCAAACGTCCTGCACGGTGTTGGGCTGTAAGCACAACCCCCAACTGTGGACGTCGGGCCCTCATACCACCCTCATGGAGTCTGTTTCTGACCGTTTGAGCAGACACATGCACATTTGTGGCCTGCTGGAGGTCATTTTGCAAGGCGCTGGCAGTGCACCTCCTTGCACAAAGGCGGAGGTAGCGGTCCTGCTGCTGGGTTGTTGCCCTCCTACGGCCTCCTCCACGTCTCCTGATGTACTGGCCTGTCTCCTGGTAGCGCCTGCATGCTCTGGGCACTACGATGACAGACACAGCAAACCTTTTTGCCACAGTTCGCATTGATGTGCCATCCTGGATGAACTGCACTACCTGAGCCACTTGTGTGGGTTGTAGACTCCGTCTCATGCTACCACTAGAGTGAGAGCACCGCCAGCATTCAAAAGTGACCAAAACATCAGCCAGGAAGCATAGGAACTGAGAAGTGGTCTGTGGTCACCACCTGCAGAATCACTCCTGTTTTGGGGGGTGTCTTGCTAATTGCCTATAATTTCCACCTTTTGTCTTTTCCATTTGCACAACAGCATGTGAAATTTATTGTCAATCAGTGTTGCTTCCTAAGTGGACAGTTTGATTTCACAGAAGTTTGATTGACTTGGAGTTACATTGTGTTATTTAAGTGTTCCCTTTATATTTTTGAGCAGTGTATATCAAAATGTATCTACCTTATGACTCTGAATTCAATATTGTACTGTTTATTGAATGTTTGAGCCGGTGTATTTTTGTTTTTGGATTTACTCTGACTGGCAACATTTTTGGCAAGGATACAGCATGGGTTATATACTCTGGGTTCATACAGCAACCGTCATAAAATATTGGACATGTGAACATGAAGCTATTGATGCATTTCCTCTGGGGTTGTGGGGTTGAGGAAAGCGTAGAAGGATTTTGTTCTGTTTTCTATTTCATTGCTTTGTAAATTGATTTCACCTGTATTGTGTCCATTCTCAGCTTTGAGGACTTCTCTGGTAATCTAGCTCAGGTCAGTGTATTATTAAAGCCCACCAGAAGCTGACCTCAATTTCATATAGCTTTAAAGGTCAAACACTATTTAGAACAAACCATGGCTGTGTCCCAAATGACACCATATTGCCATTCCTTACATAGTGCACTACTTTTGACCAAAGCCCTTTTTAGTGCACTATAAAGGGAATAGGGTGCCCTTTTGGATTCAGCCCATCTCCTGGTGTAGTCTGTCTATAGCAACTCTCAGTATGGACAGTTCAGCTAGGTTAACCCCCTACTTCGCATTCTGTCCACTCACAGTAGACAACCTCACTGTCAGAATGGTAAGGCATGTTTTGCCACGCCATAGAGAGAAGAAATTTGTCAATTAAAGAATAAGTCCTTAATTTCCTAAATTGACTTAATTCTGCTCCAGCCAGTAGTAATATGATTGTGTATTTAAACTCTGGTGTTACACTGAATACAAAAACAGACACGCACACACAAACATTCAATTTAATAAATGGATGTCATGACCATATTCTAATTCCCAATTCTATGGGCATGACTCCACTTCTATCAGAGATTCTCAAGCATATCTATACATAAATGACATGGATTCATGTATGGTATATTTCATTAGTATAATTTAAAGGGTGACTGCCTTTAAAAAACAACAAATCCCTTTGAAAACGGCCTGTATGGCATCGATACAAGTCAGAAACAGTTATTCTAGTGTCAAAATTGACTGAAAATTGTAAATAGGATAATTTTGGTCATAAAGTCAGTCTCATCTAAAACTGAGTTTGGAACATCCGTGCGTCACAACAGTTAAATGAAGGTTGGGTTTTGATTTGACGATGTCCATTTGCCCACTAACATGGGGTGAACAGCTGCGGAGGTTGTGTTCTATCCAATAGCATAGACAGTGAGACAGACCTGCTCAGCAGCTCCGACTTTGTTTACATAAGACAACATGTCGTACATTTTTTTACTTGAGAAATACTGCACCAAAAACCTTAGTTAGATGTAAAATTGCGCAACTAAAACATATATCGGCAAAAACATCAAAATTAATGGCAGATTTCTTGAGTTATCTTAGATTCATTCTGAGGAGTTTGAAGAAGTGAAACAGGCTACAGTGTCTCATGGGGGACAAACATCATTAACCAAACTGAATCGGTCAGAAAACACACCAAGACTGATATCACGTTTTTCTAAAGAGCAAAAGAAGAGCAAAAGTGCCAATCAGCATGTTCAGTGGCTCTTTACCAACTAAGACCCAAAGTACTACTAAGGAGATAAAGAAAGGAGATCCATCCGTTACAGACACTAGGTTTTCATGAATTGCATTAATATGACAACAACAAAAAACTAGACGATTGTATTCTAGAGTTTTGAGCTTGTTATATGTGTTCTGTGTTGTGGAATAGATACAAATCCTGGGTCATTAAGACCAGACTTCGGATTATTGTAAGACTAAGATGAATTGAACCCTTAACATGGCTCCCCTAGAGCGTACTGGGGCTCCAGATAGTATTGCTGTTTTCAAATCTACCATTAACATCGCAGGTAAATACTTCTAAAATACCTCCATAAACTTGAATCATTAATGCAGCTGTCTAGACAGAGATTATGGAGAACAAATACATGGACAAGGCTGTTTCTTTACCTTTAAAATAAGTTTCTGGTGAGTTTTAGTGGCAATACAGTCATTCTTTGTAGCTCCTTGAGTGTACAGACATCTGTCCTTGATAGCTAGGGTGAATGTGTGATGTGAATACAAAAAAGTATGAATCCCATGTAGCCTAGACTAAAAGCAGACATGTAATTGTTCCATTGAATATTGAAGGTTAAAGTCAGTATTTGAAAAGAGATGCTATTCTATTCTGCAGTAAAGCAAAAATATTTATTGAACTGAACTACCAAACCACACAGTCAAGAGCAAATGTAGCCAATACTGAGATCATAACAGAGTTCCAACTGTATTGGGAGTTATCATCACCATCAAGTCCAACAGACTCCCTACAATCACAGTCACTCATTCCTGACAGTCATTTTCCATTACTGCTTGATATTTGTTCTCATTCCAGGGCTACCGACCATCAACACAACAGTTTCGGTATAGCAGACCAGATACTGGAGGTGTCCCAAACAGCCCTGGTCAAAAGAAGTGCATGATAAAAGGAAATAGGCTTCCATTTGGGACAAAGATCCTGAGAGCATGATGAGTAAGGAGAATGGAATACAGGGCTCTCCTCTCATATCCTCTCCATCTCTCCTCTGTTGGTGCATGGTGGATTAGGAAGGCTGTGTTGGATCCAGTGGGAGAGGAGCCTTGTCCGTCCCTGACTGGCACTCCGATAAGCTCTGAAGCTGACGTTGTGGAGAGGAGAGGAGAGGAGAGGAGAGGGGAGGGGAGGGGAGGAGAGGAGAGGAGAGGAGAGGAGAGGAGAGGAGAGGAGAGGAGAGGAGAGGAGAGGAGAGGAGAGGAGAGGAGGGGAGGGGAGGGGAGGGGAGGGGAGGGGAGGGGAGGGGAGAAGGGAGATACATCGATAGATACACCATCCTCAGTGTAATTAATAACTTCACCATGATCAAAGGGATATTCAATGTCTGCTTGAATATTCTATAAACCAATAGGTATCCTTCTTTGCGAGGCATTGGTAAACCTCCCTGCTCTTTTGGTTGAATCTGTGTTTGAAATTCATTGCTCGATTGAGGGACCTTACTGATAATTGTGTAGGGTACAGTGATGAGGCAGTCATTCAAAAAGCATGATAAACACTATTATTGCACACAGAGTGAGCCCATGCAATTTATTATGTGACTTGTTAATCACATATTTACTCCTGAACTTATTTAGACTTAACATAACAAAGGGGTTGAATATTTATTGACTCAAGACATTTCAGCTTTTTATTGAGAAAAACATGATTCCACTTTGACATTATGGGGTATTTTGTGTAGGCCAGTGACAACAGAATCTCAATTTAATCAATTTTAAATTCAGGCTGTAACACATCAAAATGTGGAAAATGTCAAGGGGTTTGAATACTTTCTAAAGGCACTGTAGATCTGTCACAATCTGTTCAGACTATGTTTTAAAATATAAACCACTCGATAGGTACAGTACTAGGCAGGGGCGCAACTTTCAATGGAGACGGGGACATGTCCCCCCCCACATTCTGAAATTGCATTTTTGTCCCGCACAGTTTTATCATTAGAATGTGATACAAAACGAATGCAACTGTGTGCTTTAGGACCATGCAGACGCCTCTTGACGGGTAGGCATTTTGGAGTGATAATCCGACTGGATAAAAAATAATAATAATTATGTCCCCCCACTTCTAAAACTAAAGATGTGCCCTTGGTACTAGGTAGGTTTGTCACAGTCTGTTAAGGCAATGTTTTAAAATGTAATCAAGTAGTAGTCGTAGTAGTAGTCGAAAAACAATGAGTTTCTCTACAATGAAGTGATTTAGATTGTATAGTTGAGAAACAAACTGTGTAATTTAATATTAAGGGACCAGAGAGGTCACTGAGGTGGGAGAGGAGAATGCTAAAGATCGAACATCTTGACAAGATGGACTTTGTGGTGGTCATTTTAATTGTTCATGAGGCAGACAGAGCTTGAGCCCTGAAAGCAGAAACTGTGAAGGAAGGTCCTAGTATCTGATACTACACCAATCAATATTTTCACTGAGAACTGAAAAGCTCTATTGACAGGAGAGCTTTTTCCTCACAGATTAGATATGGAGATTTGTCTCCCACCTTTACCATGAATTAGAATTTCTGACTCCACCAATATACATTCAGTATACACATACAGGTATTATAGCAAGAAATATTTAGGACCCTGTGCCTCGACTCAATCCTGTCTCAGAGCTCTACGGGCAATTCCTTCGACCTCATGGCTTGGTTTTTGCTCTGACATGCACTGTCAACTGTGGGACCTTAAATAGACAGGTGTGTGTCTTTCTAAATCTTGGACTCCAATCAAGTTGTAGAAACATCCCAAGGATGATCAATAGAAGCAGGATGCACCTGAGCTCAACTTTGAGTCTCAGAGCAAAGGGTCTGGATATTTACGTAAATAAGTTATTTCTGTTTTTCTAAAAACCTGTTTTCACTTTGTCATTATGGGGTATTGTGTGTAGATTGCTGAGGAAAACAATTATTTAATACATTTTAGAACAAGGCCGTAACGTAACAAAATGTGGAAAACGGGAAGGGGTCTGAATACTTTCAGAATGCACTGTATCTCACTGAGGTTCTACTGTCCTCAAGCTTTAGCTGTGGTGCAGAAATACAAATCTGCCCCATGCCAGAGAGAGAGAGAGAGCGCGAGCGACGAAGATGACCTCCCAGCAAAGCACACTGTGCTAGAGATTAGAGAGAATAGAGAGAGGAAGGAAGAGCACGAGACTCACCTTCCAACAACACAAAACAAAGACCGCAGAAGTACCAGCCAGTATGAAATGTTAAATCTAGCCTATTCTTGGAATTAAACTCCACAACCATCGGCATTACAGGGGCATAGCATAATATGTTTCCTTCCATTATGTTTTATTTATGACAGGCACAATAGATTACCAATTGAGGAGGGATTCAATGCCTCGTCATTGAAAGAGTGAGAGAATTGGTGGGTGTATTACAGAATCCATTAAGTTCACCCCCGGCTTACACAAAGCCACAGCACCATCAGCATGTTATGGTTTTCTGCTGTCACTCCGAGTGGCACATATCCTGCCTCTGATAAGGCAGCTGGGCTGGCGGATAACAACAGGCGACCCAGATTACATTAACATGATAAATTGGAGGCTAGAACAATGAATCACCTTGGAATAAGACATTTTCACCAGGTTTTACTGCGATTTGTCACTGTCATGGAAATAAGTCAGGATTTCTCTCTGCTCTTTTGAAGTGAGGCTGTTAGAGAGAGAGAGAGAGAGAGAGAGAGAGAGAGAGAGAGAGAGAGAGAGCGAGAGAGAGAGAGAGAGAGAGAGCGAGAGAGAGAGAGAGAGAGAGAGAGAGAGAGAGAGAGAGAGAGAGAGAGATTGAATATAACAAAAGAGGAACTGTATAAATACCATGACATTTCACCACAGCGGGAAAGAGAGAACACAATTTGTGGTGCAAACGGACAGGATTCATGAAGTAATTTCTGTAGTTAGCTAGATGGACTATGCATCTAATTACTTAGGCTACATCATGGCCTAATCCTTTGAATGTAGTTTCTATTTTACTCTGTTTATCGCTTGACTACCGCATCTAATGGTATCCACATGTAGTCATCTCTAAGATTCCTGGTCACACAATAAAATCGTTGTCTTGAGACTACCGCTTTATGATAACCTACCATTTTCATTGAGTTGTTAGTCCATTTATTTTGTGGTTGACTAAACCTTGAGGACAGTGGGGTTTTTTCCCCCTCTCTGCGTTCTGCCTTTAATGGGAGGAAGTGGTAAATAACACACTGTGACTGGATCTTAATGGACACCTAAGTGCTCGGCCAATAAAGTAAAACCTCCATTACCTCTTCAATAATGCACCATATACTCAGCTCTCTTTAGTACCTTTTCGAAGCACATTTTTATTTATTTTATTTAACCTTTATTTTGACAGGCTGTCATGCTGAGACCAAGGTATCTTTTACAGATGAGCCCTGTAATTACACAAAATATACATATTAATCAATACACTATGACAAGCAAAACAGAGATACAAAATACTATCATAGAAAACAAAGATATTCTTCAATTAATAGGTTCTCATTTACCGTCTGATTTGCCCCGAAGCAGGGTTCCCATCTGGAGGCTCATGGGGAATTTTATTTGTCCCTCTAAATTGACTGAGCCCCCCCCAAAAAAATGTTTTTATTTTTATTGTTGGACATAAAACACTGTAAAAACACCAGCAAATCAGCTCCAATTGATTTTCTCTGTTCTAGAGATATAAAAGTTATCGTATACCATGGTTTGAAATAATATTTTTTTTGTCAAATTTTATATCTGTTTGGGCTTCTTGCGGTCAATTTGCGCTCTACAAATTATTTGTAATTATGTTCCGGCCCCCTGACCATCCGCTCAAGAAAAAATCGTCCTGCGGCTGTATCTAGTTTTTAATCCCATCCCTAGAGGCAACAAATCATCAAATTTTAGAGAGTTTTGGAGATTATTCGACAAGGTGCAAAAAAAAAAAAAATAGATTTAAAAGTGATCTCCAGAGTTAGCCATCCCTGAGACTGGGTCTGGTAGCTCGTACGTCTGTAGGTGAACAATGAAGTAAGGTACGGCGGACATTTGTGCAAGCGTGTTTTATAAACCAAATGAGTGCAATGCATCGATCTAGGAGACTTCAAAGTGGCCAGCCTACATTCTGATACAGAAACCAGTGATGTGTACTGAACCTATCACCCGCTGTGATAAACTGCGTCCAAAGTCTTCAATACAGTGGCAGCTGCATTCATATATACGATATCGGAATAATCTATAACAAGTATGAATGTTGACTGAATTATTTGTTTTCTGCTATTTAACAAAAGGCATAAGCTATTCCTATAAAGCAATCCCATTTTAATTCATAACTTTTTAACTAACTCATCAATATACTTTTTGAAATATAGCTACCAGAATATTTATAACCGGGACACGATCAATGTGGGCACCAATGTACATATGCATAAATCACCAGATAATTTTTTGGGGTACCAACATACATCATCATCGAGTCCTTGGCCTTTTCTCTTCTTTTTAAAATAGAGTCAGTGACAGACATCCGCAGCCTTCAGTGCAGTAATATTGTGCTTACTCCTCAAAGCCCAACAATCATTCTAAATGTTTGTTCTCTGTCATCTTTGAGAGTTATTCCCCTATTTCCTTCTCCAAGCAAGGTTAAGGGCTGTGCAGAGAAACGAGCAGAAGTTTGCATCTTAAGCCTTCATGAATATTTAATTGCAACACATGCTAGCGCGATCTCAGCACCACTTTGCACCCGGGATCTAATGGCTGTCTGCTCGTTTGGTCGGAGAATATTACGCAAGTACCAGGCACTACACCGTCTGCTCTGCAAAACAGTACAAGTGTTTTTTTAGAACACACAGGATACATAGTCACAGAGGGCAGAAACAGAGTTGTTCATAAAATCAATATCCTATTCTTGGTCAATTGCACAAACCTCCTTTTTTGCTTGTTCTACTCATACCAGTGGAGTGTGCCCGATGAAGAGCGTATTGCAACCCTACGCTGGGTTATTCTACCTAAGGAAGAAAAGGTACCAATAGATGGAGGTAGCCTTTCTTTAGTCTGAGCGGTTTATGAAGATTTCTTAACTCTGCCTGCAAACCTTCCTTGCAGATCAGAAAATTATGATTACCTCTTAAGGGGGGGGCTTGAGTTTCTATAATACTTGGTTGAAGGAACGAGACCTAAATGCTCATCAAAGGTAGATACTAGAGTCAAAATAATTCACACTTTTTGCAATAAGCTTCCATTCTTTTAACATGCTAAAAGAAAGATGTAGGATCTAAATTTGATCACTCTTTTGTTGCTGATCATTTTCCTGCACTTCAGCTTCGTGATTTACATAAATTCACTGAAAGTCCACACTAACACACGGTTATTTTAACAGTATTGCACTTTTCATGTAGCCTACTAATAGCCTAAGCACCGATCAAGCAACATTATGGACTAAACGTTCAAATTATTTTTGCCGCAATGAGTGTACAAAACATTAGGAACTCTCTCCACCAGGTGAATCCAGGTGAAAGGTATGATCCCTTATTGATGTCACCAGTTAAATCCAATTAAATCAGTGTAGATGAAGGGGAGGAAACAGGTTAAAGAAGGATTTTTAAGCCTTAAGACAATTGAAACAGGGATTGTGTATGTGTGCCATTCAGAGGGTGAATGGGCAATACAAAAGATTTAAGTTCCTTTGAACGGGGTATGGTAGCAGGTGCCAGGCGCACCGGTTTGAGTGAGTCATGAAGTGCAACGCTGCTGGGATTTTCACACTCAGCATTTTCCCGTGTGTATCAAGAATGGTCCACCACCCAAAGGACAGCCAGCCCAAATATTAGGAAGGTCTTCTTAATGTTTTGTACAATAAGTGTAGGTCAAATAAAGCTGCATTTAATTAGGAAACTGATACTAAGTAATCTGCCTCTGAGGACACCACTATTTCAGATGTGAGAGATTGATAATCATGAGGTGTATAGGCTATAGCCTCAGCTTAGATAACATAGAGGACAGCATACATAAAGCCCTCAGCAAATTGCAGAACTTTGTGTGATTATACGAACCATTATTTGCATTATTTGCAAACCATGCAGTTAGTTAAAGTACAGACTGCGACTGATCCACAATGGGGAACATGCTGTCTATGGAGTTGGGGAATTGAATGATATAATTTAAGTGACTTCTAATACAAGTTTTCAAATGTATCTCATAAGACCTCTGGCCAAGGCTCAAAGCCATCTCCATGTCACGACTAGGACAAGCAGCATCATCTGACCCTTACACACACACACACACACACACACACACACACACACACACACACACACACGAACACGAACACGAACACGAACCGAACATGTGTGCTCGCATACGCCCTTAAAAGACCTTCAGGTAAAAATCAGCAATAGAACTGTTTGTCCATTTTGAGATGCCATAGTCAGTATACTTCCTCATAATTGTCAGAATTAATCGAAGATAACTCAAGAAATATGCCATTAATGTTGACGTTGTTGCCGAGAGATGTTTGGTGCAGAATTTCTCATAACATTTTTTTGCATGAAAACGAGTCATCTCTCGTTGAATGACAACAGACTTTATTGAAGAATCTCTACTGTTGACCAATCACCAATGAAGGGGCATAGACTTCGGGCTATTGTGTGTCTGAACAACCGGAAAAACGCTTACCGAAGTCCAAAACAAACAAAAATGTCACAAATTGTCGTCATAATACACAGTACGCACAAACTCTTCCAAACTGTTTCGGCTGGGAAGCATGCGGACGCCTTCACTCTCACATACCTCCCAACCAGACAGTACTGCTTACAGGTTTCCAGGAATCATTTCACTGCTTACAGGTTTCCAGGAATCATTTCACTGCTTACAGGTTTCCAGGAATCATTTCACTGCTTACAGGTTTCCAGGAATCATTTCACTGCTACTCCAACCATGAAGTGTTTCTAATTAGTTTATCAATTATAATTTTGTTGATAATGGATGTACCTAGCATATGTTAAAAACATAGCCAGCTATGTGTCTTCTTTTTTTGTTGTCCCCCCAGTCTGGGCCTCCTTCCAAGCATAATGGGGCGACAAGCAAACATCTGCAGCAGATACAGTAGACCCAGACGTCCAGCACCACGGACACCGTGTCCAGCCGCCCACGCAGAACATAACAGGCCTTATTGCTGGCTGTCCTTGGTAATGTATGAATACACTACTGAGTCTCTAACTGAGAGCAGGTAGAAGTCCACTGGGAGGGACATGTATCCCCGTCTGACTCTGTCAGGCTTTAAACCCATTGGTTTTCCCACTGGTCAATTTAGGCTGCATATGATGCCATCAAGTCACCACATCCCTAAGCTCATTGCACAGTAATGGGATTGAAACACTTTGCTGCACCACTCTAACGCCAATGGTGCTTTTACCTGTGTCTGCATCTCCTGGAAGGGTTCACATGTTCAGAATCAGATTAGGAGAAGAGCAGAGTAGACCTCTTTTCTACTGAGCAACATAGCAGGTTAGTACTGATGCTGCTGGCCTGGGGTATGGTGGGTGGAGAAGCTATATGTCTGTCTCTGGCTCATTTCACTCAAAAGATGGTTCATAGAACATCGTAGCTGATTAAACTCAACTCTACGATATACAATGGAGTTCAGCCGCGAGTCATTCTTTTTGTAAATAAAAAAGTGGCATATTTTAGCACCCAAAGAATAGACGTCAGAGCTCCAGTCCGCCCACACTCGTCGCTACTCAACTCCATTGTAAATCGTGGCGTTGAGTTTAAAGGACATGGCAGACATTATCTGCAAGCATGAATAAACTGGGAAATGATCACGTCTTTCTCCCTAACTCCCTCCCCACAGCTCTGAGTAAAATGCTCCAACTTACAATTATTTAACACTCTGGTGAGCATGATATATTAAGTGTCCTCCTCTGGGAGAAGAGAGGAGGGGAAGATACAGCAGCAGCAAAAAGGTGTGGATGGGACTACTGCATCAAAATCCCATCTCTTCTAGATCTGGTCTCTCTGGTCTCTTGGTGCCTTTTTGATTGTCAAGGCTTCTCTCCCTCCTCTGGTTGTGTTGTTTTGGGAGGGAGTAGATTCCACTGCAGCCACAGTGTGAAGCTCCTATTATAGCAACAATTATAGAGCACCACTCACTATCTGACTGAGCCACATGGAGAGAGTTAACCTGGGAAATAAAACTGCCATGATGCGTAGGTGTACAGTATGGACATAGTATTTCACAGCTCTCTCAGGCTCAATACTAAGCTTAGTCACAATTAGGGCTGTGGTGGTCATTACATTTTGTCAACCCGTGATTGTCATGCAAATAACTGCCGGTCTCACGGTAATTGACTGTTAATTAACATAAACACGTTTAGCGTCTCCGGCTTCAATGCATAGCCTACAAGCCACTGATGTAGACCTTTTGAACATCATCATTATGAGAAGTCTAATAAATCCATTTAACATAGCCTACACCATCACAATAAATACATTTATTTTAGGTAGGTCTAAAGAAACATGGTATGAAGACAATTTTGCCTATTTCAGAAGAACAGAATAGCATATTCTGAGTCGTCCTTATGTTAGGCACTGATCTTGCTATGCCATATGGCTGTGGGCTACACTGGTTCATTTAGCAAGCAAGATTTGCTTATAATTCCTGTGACATATTTTTCCCAAGGGAGTGCGCAAATGTGGCTATTCTGTGTTGAGTGGTTAACAAATAAACAGGTCCTCCTATATGCTTAATGTAGAGTTATTTATACAACTTCAGTTGTGATACAAACGTGAGGTTATATGTTTTGATTTCTAATATATTCTAAGGCTGTATGATGCGACTCTAATGATGATTCAAAAAAGTCACTGGAAAGGCATGCGCTCTGCTCTGTTTATTGCGCAGGCTGCACACACTTCATCATTCTCTCATTCACAATTTGACAAGCACTTGATAATATTCTCACCCTTCTGACTGTTCTGGTCTTTACATATAGCCTACTAATATATGGGCTTCCGAGTGGTGCAGCGGTCTAAGGCACTGCATCTCAGTGCAAGAGGCGTGACTACAGTCCCTGGTTTGAATCCAGGCTGTATCACATCCGGCCGTGATTGGGAGTCCCATAGGGCGGCGCACAATTGGCCCAGCGTTGTCCGGGTTTGGCCGTCATTGCAAATAAGAATTTGTTCTTAATTGACTTGCATTGTAAAAAAAAAAAACTAGGTGTAATAATTTTGTATTTAGAATAGCACACAAACATGTCATCTGTAGCCTGTGCTCGAATAGCAAATGGAGGTTACGTTAAGCAGATTAATGTGCTTAATTTTAGAATTGAGCAATAAATATAGCAGCACGAGAAAGCTGGGAGCCTCTTTTAAATAGTGGCCAGTGAAAACGCGATTGGCTTATTGTTTGCGTAATGGCTTATAAGAACACGTTTCACAGCTCTGTACGCTATGGGCTTATCAACCCTGTTTCAAGGGTCCTAGGCTTACAAGCTATGTTTTGAGTTATTTGGCCACTTTAGTTGTAATACAAACCAAAAACATATACTGTAGGCCTATGGGCTAGGCTACATGATGCATGTGACTATGATTTGAATAAGTTAACAAATATGCATGTGCTGTTTCTTGTCTTAGAATGCACACCCTGGGCATCGTTCACAAGTGATAATATTCCTACCCATCAGACCATTCTCAATTTAATATTGTCTTTAGCACAGGCTACAGATGACATGTTTACATATACTAAATAATACATGTGTGAAATTAGTTTTTATTTAGAATGGGCCATTATCATGCACCTGTCGAAACAGGGGCAGGGCAACAAAAAAAAAAGACAATCTGTATGCACTTGAATAGCGAACAGTGTCACGCTCTGATCTGTTTCACCTGTCCTTGTCTCCACCCCCCTCCAGCTGTCGCCCATCTTCCCCATTTATCCCCTGGGTATTTATACCTGTGTTTTCTGTCTGTCTGGGCGAGT
Source organism: Salvelinus fontinalis (assembly GCF_029448725.1). Classification (NCBI taxonomy): domain Eukaryota; kingdom Metazoa; phylum Chordata; class Actinopteri; order Salmoniformes; family Salmonidae; genus Salvelinus; species Salvelinus fontinalis. Next base: position 27,207,394 of record NC_074690.1, on the reverse strand, counting down.
TCGTCTTGTTTGTTCAAGTCAACCAGTGTTTTGTCTCAGCTTCTGCTTTTCTCCAGTCTCTCTTTTTCTCATCCTCCTGGTTTTGAACCTTGCCTGTCCTGAGCCTGCCTGCTGTCCTGTGCGCCTACTCTGGATTACCAACCTCTGCATGACCCTGGGCCCATGATCCACTACGCTGGATTATCAACCCCTGCCTGCCTTGACCGGCCGTTTGATTGCCCCTGTTATTACAATAAACATTGTTACTTCAACACAGTCTGCACTTGGGTCTTACCTGAAACGTGATAGTACGAACTGGCCATGACTGACCCAGCAGACTTGGACCAGCTCCGCAATGCCATCTCCTCCCAAGGAGCTCTCATTGGTAGACACAAGGAGAGCTGACCTAGCATGACCTAGCATTGGACGCTTTGCAGGAGCAATTCCGTGGCTTGCTTACTAGCCTACCATGACGGTAACCGCCCAGCCCCTCAGTAACCCAGCTGGTAGCAGCGCCGGCACCCCGGTGTCTTTGTCCCCTAGAGGATCCGAGCTTACTCAAGTTCCTCCAAGAGCCTCCGAAGACTGCCGACTTGCCCCTTCCCGAGCCGATGTAGCTCGGCAGGACTTGGCTGTCTCCAGCCGAATGCATATTCAGATTTAACACTCAGAGTTGTCTGTATTGCGATACTGCTGGTCATTATGTGTCTACCTGGCCCTTCAAGAGACCTAGCTCATTGGTAGGAATGAGTACTCTGGTGGGTCTTAACTTCTTATGGCTGCAGGGGGCGTATTGAAAAACTGGAAAATATGTGCACATTTTCAAACGGCCTCTTAATCAATTTTTGCTCTTACAATTTGCATATATTTACTACTATTGGATAGAAAACAGTCTCTAGTTTCTAAAAACGTTTGAATTATTTCTCTAAGTGGAATAGAACTATTTTTACAGCCCATTTCCTATCCGGAATTGAGATTTCCAAATGCGAGGTCTCTCTTCAAGACCTTGTCTATAAAAGGGCATGTCACTTAGGACTGTAGAAACACGTCATACGCCTTCCTCTGAGTGTCATGCGGAAGTGAGAGCAGAAAGGACTTGAATATCTCGTCCAGGGACTGAACACAACATCTTGGAGTGAGACCTGCGCACTTTATTTTTTTTTCCTGGGCACGAAGTAGAACCTGGACTCGGCTCCTGGACAACGCTCGTTAAAGGTGAATATGATCTCTGGCTTCGATATTATTTGATACATGTCACAATATCATCCTAAAGTATGTTTTTTCAATATAGTTTAATTATATTATTGAAATTTATTCTGGACTTTAGACGTGATGCTTTGGAAGAATTGTTTGAAGAAAGAGAGGTTAGCGCCGCACGGCCAGTGTGCTTGCTAATTCAAGAGGGAAATAGTTCGTTCTGGATTCCAAACAAAGACTGTACTGGACAATGGACCCCTTTACAACATTCTGATGGAAGATCAACAAATTTGGGATGCTTTTGGGATGCTTTTCATATATCTGTCGAACTGTGCTATGCTACCGTTTGACTAGAATCAATGCTGCCGTGTGCTAGCTAATGTAGTAAGCTAATATAACGATATATTGTGTTTTCGCTGTAAAACACTTCAAAAATCGGAAATATTGGCTCTATTCACACGATCTTTGTCTTTCATTAGCTATCCACCATATATTTTTCTGAAATGTTTTATGATGTATAATTAGTAGTTGACGTTGGTGTCTGTATTTTCTCTGGCTACTCCCGTGCGATTTCAGACTGTAGCTATGATGGGAGCAGTAATGTAAAACTGATTTATAACTAAAATATGCACATTTTTTGAACAAAACATAGATTTATTGTGTAACATGTTATAGGACTGTTATCTGAGGTATTTTTTTCTAGGTTATTTAGGTTGGTTCTAGGTTAGTTAGGTTGGCTTGTGCATGCTACTTGCATCCTACTTGTGCTGTGAAAAATGTCTGTCCTCTTTTTTATTTGGTGGTGAGCTAACATAAATATATGTGGTGTTTTCTCTGTAAAACATTTAAAAAATCGGACATGTTGGCTGGATTGACAAGATGTTTATCTTTCAAATGCTGTATTGGACTTGTTAATGTGTGAAAGTTAAATATAAAAAAAAATAGATTTTGAATTTCGCGCCCTGCACTTGAAGTGGCTGTTGTCATATTGATCCCGACTGGGGGCTTGCAGCCCAAACAGGTTTTAAGCCGGATGCGCAGGCACACCGCTATAGCCCCGCAGCCATACCCCCGGAAGCCGAGACCTTTCCCCCTTGCTCCAAAATGAATAGCCCCTCTGCTGTTCGTCATCTGTTGCCCCGTAACTTCCAAATACTTCCTACTTTTCATGTGTCTAGATCTAAACCCATGTCTCCTGTTTCCAGGCCCACCCCTCCCCCATCTCATTGACGGCCAACTGGCTTACAGGGTGAGATGTCTCCTGGAGGTTTGACTGCGGGGCAGGGGATTCCAGTACCTGGTTGACTGGGAGGGTTATGGCCTGGAGGAAAGGTGCTGGGTCTCCGCTAGGGACATCCTGGACCCAGGCCTTATCTCTAAATTCCAACGCCGACACCCCGCTCAACTAGGTATGCGTCCAGGTAGGACGCCAGGTGGCGTCCCTAGAGGGGGTACTGTCACACCTTGATCTGTTTCACCTGTCCTTGTGCTTGTCCCCACCCCCCTCCAAGTGTTGCCCATCTTCTCCACTTATCCCCTGGGAATTTATACCTGTGTTTTCTGTCTGTCTGGGTGAGTTTGTCTTGTTTGTTCAAGTCAACCAGTGTTTTCTCAGCTTCTGCTTTTCCCAGTCTCTCTTTTTCCAGTCCTCCTGGTTTTGACCCTTGCCTGTCCTGACTCTGAGCCTGCCTGCCATCCTGTGCCGTTGCCCCTACTCTGGAATACCAACCTCTGCCTGACCTGACCCTGTCGCCTGCATGCCGCGCTGTACCTTGGCCCCACTACACTGGATTATCGACCCCTTATCGACTTTTCCGGCGGTTCATTTTCATGCCAGCCAGGTAGGCTACTCCGGTTTTAAAGCGAAGCAATTTGCTTAATATTAGGAAAGTTCAGAAATAAATATAGTAGGCCTAGCCTATAGAAAGCTGATGGGATCCTCTTTTTAATAGAGGCCATCAAAACTCTCTTTTCTCACTTAATTGCATAGCCTATTGAAATGTTGCGCAACATGGGTTTATAAATCAAATCAAAGTTTAGTTGTCACGTGCGCCAAATACAACAGGTGTAGTAGACCGTACAGTGAAATGTTTACTTACAGGCCCTAACCAATAGTGCAAAAAAGGTATTAGGTGAACAATAGGTAGGTAAAGAAATAAAACAGCAATAAAGACAGGCTATATACAGTAGTGAGGCTATAAAAGTATTGAGGCTACATACAGACACCGGTTAGTCAGGCTGATTGAGGTAGTATGTACATGTAGATATGGTTAAAGTGACTATGCATATATGATGAACAGAGTATCAGTAGCGTAAAATAGGGGGTTGGCGAGTGGTGGGTGGGACACAATGCAGATAGCCCAGAGCACTGGTTGGTCGGCCCAATTGAGGTAGTATGTACATGAATGTATAGTTGAAGTGACTATGCATATATGATAATCATACTAGCAGCAGCGTAAAAAGGGGGGTTGGGGGGGCACACAATGCAAATAGTCTGGTTAGCCATTTGATTACCTGTTCAGGAGTCTTGTGGCTTGGGGGTAAAAACTGTTGAAGCCTTTTTGTCCTAGACTTGGCACTTCGGTACCGCTTGCCATGCGGTAGTAGAGAGAACAGTCTATGAATGGGGTGGATGGGATATTTGACAATTTATAGGGCCTTCCTTACAACGCCTGGTGTAGAGGTCCTGGATGGCAGGCAGCTTAGCCCCAGTGATGTACTGGGCCGTACGCACTACCCTCTGTAGTGGTCAGAGGCCGAGCAATTGCCGTACCAGGCAGTGATGCAACCAATCAGGATGCTCTCTATGTTGCAGCTGTAGAACCGTTTAAGGATCTCAGGACCCATGCCAAATCTTTTTAGTTTCCTGAGGGGGAATAGGCTTTGTCGTGCCCTCTTCACGACTGTCTTGGTGTGTTTGGACCATTCTAGTTTGTTGTTGATGTGGACACCAAGGAACTTGAAGCTCTCAACCTGCTCCATTACAGCTCCTTCGATGAGAATGGGGGCATGCTCGGTCCTCCTTTTCCTGTAGTCCACAATCATCTCCTTATTCTTGGATACGTTGAGGGATAGGTTGTTTTTCTGGCACCACCTGGTCAGGCCTCTGACCTCCTCCCTATAGGCTGTCTCGTCGTTGTCGGTGATCAGGCCTACCACTGTTGTGTCGTCTGCAAACTTAATGATGGTATAGGAACACTTTCCTTCCATGCATCAACCAGCTAAGAGGAGCTGGCTCTCCCTATGTTACAGGTGATTCTATTCCACTCAAACTCTGAATGCCAGGGCTCTCATGAGGTGTTCTATTTGGTTTTTGATTGCATTTCCATTGACAATAGAGTGATTAGAGGGACAATAAAGCGCTGAGTACCGACCATTACCGACTGGTCGTTAGCAAGTTTGGTAGGCTACTAGTGACCATCAGTGGCATCAGAGCGTAGTTTTGGAGAAGCCTAGTTACCGTGACTCAACGGTCACATGGAATTTGGCTGCGGTCAATGACTCGTGACCGCCAGTGTGGCGGTAATACGGTCACCGTAACAGCCCTAGTTACAATGCTAATGTAATGGTGTTGCACAAAGACCAAAGTCAGATATATCACCAAACACTCATTTGGAGGGACATGTATTGCAGTTATAGGCTGTATATAACAAGGCACAACCATTAGATGCAACTACCAACAAATTAATGTAATTAACAGAAAAAATGTATACAAATCAAGGCTATTCCCTGCGGCTGCCATTTGGTGTCTTGGTGAGTCAATCCTCTGTCATCGTTTCTAATGGAAATTAACTCTACGTGGAACTGATGTTATATTTCATATAAATATGCTTCTTGGATAATATTATGTGCTTCAAGCATCTGACAGTTCAAATGGTGACACGCAATTCCATTTATAAGGCCAGATAAGATATGCCTCAAATTTAGTCCAAAGCCCAATAGGCAGGGCAGGACACTCTTATTTACAGGTCTAGAACCCTGTTCTGCTCATCATCCAAACTTTTACTACAGTAGATATTCAGTGAGAATATACCAGATGGAAATCAAAGGAGGAAACAGAAGCATTGCACACACACGTGCGCACACACAAACACACACATGCACGCACGCACATACACACCACACATAGTTGTCCGCTTCCTAGATCCCATTGCAGAATAAAAACAAGCGCTGCATTAATGATAGAGAAGGCAAAGTCTCTGACATGGATAATAACGACGGCCAGGGCAGTCCTGGAGAAGATATGATAGAATGGGACATACAACAAGAGACACATTGGGCTAAGTTGAGCTGAGCAGGCGGAGCAAAACTGCTTGTTCCACGGAGGGAGTGATTAGGACTTCGCGCTGCACCCACAGGACTGACTGACGGAAGACATCAGAGCTCATTACCCCGCATTCTCCCCCTACGTGGTGGAGACTTGTCGTGGACACTTCCATTCTCCCATGGTGAACATGGGTGGGCATGGAAGGGTTGGGCCATTAGAACTAGTTGAATCATCATGCTTAGTCCTAATAAGATGGTCCTTTGCACCCTCGTGTAGCTCTTTGGGAATAAATATGTCACTCAATAAAGTATGGAAAAGCAGAATGCATTGGCTTATTGGCCAAATTCATCTCATATTTGTACATAGTAGTAATTCAAAGATCTGTCTACCTTTGGTTACAGAGTCAGTACCCAGAGGTCTTCCATTATTAACATCAAGTCCCTTTAACTGTTCCAGGACTCAGTTCCTTGTTTGGCTAATAGCAATTTGTGGTAAAAGGTAGGTCCAGGTTAGAGGCAGCTGATCCTGAGTCAGTCTTTAATGACATGCTATATGGTATAACAAATGTATAAGGCCCCATACTACGTAAAGGCAGCCAGACTAATGGCAGTTTTTCCTGAAGACCTGCTTTCCACTGACCTGGGTGATGATATAGATGGCGTAGTCGATCTTCTGCCGTCGTAGGATGGGGTGCAGGTAGTGCAACCAGTACTTGAGGTGGTTTTCTCTGTGTCTGAATGGGATAATGATAGCCACCTTCTGTTTGGCACGGCAGTCCGGTGGGGTGTACTTGCCCCCCTCCGTCACGTTTGGGTTCTCCTTCTGCACCCGTTCCATTGTCATCTGGGAGGCGAACTCGATCAGGAGGCGGCCCACTGCAGAGAGAAAGGGGGAATACATGGTCAACATCAAAGCAGCCAAACAGCCGACCAATCAGCATGTTACTGGTCCTTAGCCATCTTTTAGAAGAAATTGTGTTCGACTAAATACAATGTTATTTTACAGAAAACAAAGTAACAACCAACTTTCAACATGCTTATAGGGAGGGGCACTCAACATGCTGACACAAATGACTGATGATTGTGGAAGCTGTTTTGTGCGGCATTTGATATCATTGATTATAACATATTGCTAAAAACACATACAGTTGAAGTCGGAAGTTTACATACACTTCGGTTGGAGTCATGAAAACTCGTTTTTCAACTACTTCAAAAATGTCTTGTTATTTAACAAACTATAGTTTTAGCAAGTCGGTTAGGACATCTACTTTGTGCATGACACAAGTAATTTTTCCAACAATTGTTTACAGACAGATTATTTCACTTATAATTCACTGTATCACAATTCCAGGTGGTCAGACGTTTACATATATTGACTGTGCCTTTAAACAGCTTGAAAATTCCAGGAAATGTCATGGCTTTAGAAGCTTCTGATAGGCTAATTGACATAATTTGAGTCAATTGGAAGTGTACCTGTGGATGTATTTCAAGGCCTACCTTAAAACTCAGTGCCTCTTTGCTTGACATCATGGGAAAATGAAAATAAATCAGTCAAGACCTCAGAAAAAAGATTGTAGACCTCCACAAGTCTGGTTCATCCTTGGGAGCAATTTCCAAACGCCTGAAGGTACCACGTTCATCTGTACAAACAATAGTACGGAAGTATAAACACCATGGGACCACGCAGCCGTCATACCGCTCAGGAAGGAGATGCGTTCTGTCTCCTAGAGATGAACATACTTTGGTGCGAAAAGTGCAACTCAATCCCAGAACAACAGCAAAGGACCTTGTGAAGATGCTGGAGGAAACAGGTACAAAAATATCTATATCCACAGTAAAACGAGTCCTATATCGACAAAACCTGAAAGGCCGCTCAGCAAGGAAGAAGCCACTGCTCCAAAACCGCCATAAAAAGCCAGACTACAGTTTGCAACTGCACATGGGGACAAAGGTCGTACTTTTTGGAGAAATGTCCTCTGGTCTGATGAAACAAAAATAGAACTGTTTGGCCATAATGACCATAGTTATGTTTGGAGGGAAAATTTGGAGGCTTGCAAGCCGAAGAACACCATTCCAACTGTGAAGCACGGAGGTGGCAGCATCATGTTGTTGGGGTGCTTTGCTGCAGGAGGAACTGGTGCACTTCACAAAATAGATGGCATTATCAGGAAGGAAAATTATGTGGATATATTGAAGCAAAATCTCAAGACATCAGCCAGGAAGTTAAAGCTTGGTCGCAACTGGGTCTTCCAAATGGACAATGACCTCAAGCACATTTCCTAAGTTGTGGCAAAATGGCTTAAGGACAACAAAGTCAAGGTATTGGAGTGACCAAAAAAAAAAACTGATCTCGATCCTAAAAGATTTGGGAGCACAGAGGCCTACAAACCTGACTCAGTTACACCAGCTTTGTCAGTAGAAATGGGCCAAAATTCACCCAACTTATTGTGGAAAGCTTGTGGAAGGCTACCCGGAATTTTTGACCCAAGTTAAACAATTTAAAGGCAATGCTACCAAATACTAATTAAGTGTATGTAAACTTCTGACCCACTGGGATTGTGATGAAAGAAATAAAAGCTGAAATAAAATCATTCTCTACTATTATTCTGACATTTCACATTCTTAAAATAAAGTGGTGATCCTAACTGACCTAATACAGGGAATTTGTACTACGATTAAATGTCAGGAATTGTGAAAAACTGAGTTTAAATGTATTTGGCTAAGGTGTATGTAAACTTCCGACTTCAACTGTAGGTTTTATGGATTTATATCCTCTGCCTAATCATAGATTGAGAGTTACCTATCTAATAGAACACAGAGGGTTATCTTTAATGGAAGCCTCTTTAATGGAAGCCTCCCGGCAGTCCTACAATCTAAGCTTGATGCCCTCAATCTCACACAAGTCATCAAGGAACCTACCTGGTACAACCCTAAATCCGTAAACATGGGCACCCTAATAGACATTATCCTGACCAACTTGCCCTCCAAATACACCTCTGCTGTATTCAATCAAGATCTTAGCGCTCACTGTCTCATCGCCTGTATCCGCTACGGGTTCGCGGTCAAACGACCACCCCTCATCACTGTCAAACGCTCCCTAAAACACTTCTGCGAGCAGGCCTTTCTAATCGACCTGGCCCGGGTACCCTGGAAGGATATTGACCTCATCCCGTCAGTTGAGGATGCCTGGTCATTCTTTAAAAGTTACTTCCTCACCATATTAGACAAGCATGCTCCGTTCAAAAAATGCAGAACTAAGAACAGATATAGCCCTTGGTTCACTCCAGATCTGACTGCCCTCGACCAGCACAAAAACATCCTGTGGCGAACTGCAATAGCATCGAAGAGCCCCCGCGATATGCAACTGTTCAGAGAAGTCAGGAACCAATACACGCAGTCAGTCAGGAAAGCAAAGGCCAGCTTTTTCAAGCAGAAATTTGCATCCTGTAGCTCTAACTCCAAAAAGTTCTGGGATACTGTAAAGTCCATGGAGAACAAGAGCACCACCTCCCAGCTGCCCACTGCACTGAGGCTAGGTAACACGGTCACCACCGAAAAATCTGTGATAATTGAAAACTTCAACAAGCATTTCTCAATGGCTGGCCATGTCTTCGTCCTGGCGACTCCAACCTTGGCCAACAGCCCCGCCCCCCCCCCGCTGCTACTCGCCCAAGCCTCCCCAGCTTCTCCTTTACCCATATCCAGAGAGTAGATGTTCTGAAAGAGCTGGAAAACCTGGACCCATACAAATCAGCTGGGCTTGACAATCTGGACCCCCTATTTCTGAAACTGTCCGCCACCATTGTCGCACCCCCTATTACCAGCCTGTTCAACCTCTCCTTTGTATCATCTGAGATCCCCAAGGATTGGAATTATTATTAATGACCTTCCACTGACCTTCAATAAACCCTGTGTGTCTATCTATGCTGGCGACTCAACTGTATACACTTCGACAGTAAAATACATAACTAACACCCTTAACATAGAGCTCCAGTCAGTTTTAGAATGGGTAACTAGCAATAGGCTGATGCTAAATACACTACATGGCCAAAAGTATGGGGACACCTGCTTGTTGAACATCTCATTCCAAAATCATGGACATTAATATGGAGTTGGTTTGCTGCTATAACAGCCTCCACTTTTCTTGGAATGATTTTCACTAGATGTTGGAACATTGCTGCGGGGACTTGATTCCATTCAGCCACAAGAGCATTAGTGAGGTCGGGCACTGATGTTGGGCGATTAGGCCCGCATTCGGCATTCCAATTCATTCCAAAGGTATTCGATGGGGTTGAGGTCAGGGCTCTGTGCAGGCCAGTCAAGTTTTTCCACACCGATCTCAACAAACCATTTCTGTATAGACCTCGCTTTGTGCACGGGGGCATTGTCATGCTGAAACAGGAAAGGGCCTTCCCCAAACTGTTGCCACAAAGTTGGAAGCACAGAATTGTCTAGAATGTCATTATATGCTGTTGCGTTAAGATTTCCCTTCACTGGAACTAAGGGGCCTAGCCGGTAGCGTTCTCCTGTCATCAGCCAAACACAAATTCGTCAGTCGGACTGCCAGATGGTGAAGCATGATTTATCACTCCATTGAAAGCGTTTCCACTGCTCTAGAGTCCAATGGCGCCGAGCTTTACACCACTCCAGCCGACATTTGGCATTGCGCATGGTGATCAACTACTCGGCCACAGAAACACTTTTCATGAAGCTCCCGAAGACCAGTTCTTGTGCTGATGTTGCTTACAGAGGCAGTTTGTAACTCGGTAGTGAGTGTTGCAACCGAGGACAGACAATTTTTATGCGCTACGTGCTTCTGCACTCGGCGGTCCCATTCTGTGAGCTTTTGTGGCCTACCACTTTGCGGCTGAGCCGTTGTTGCTCCTAGACTTTTCCACTTCACAATAACAGCACTTATAGTTGACCGGTGCATCTCTAGCAGGGCAGAAATTTGACGAACTGACTTGCTGGAAAGGTGGCATCCTATGACGGTGCCACGTTGAAAGTCACTGAGCTCTTCAGTACAGGCCATTCTAACGCCAATGTTTGTCTATGGCCATTGTATGGCTGTGTGCTCGATTTTGTACACCTGTCAGCAACGGGTGTGGCTGAAATACCTGAGTCCACTCATTTGAAGGGATGTCCACCTACTTTTGGCCATGTAGTGTATCTAAAAAAAAATGGGGGACAAATCACTCAATCAACCCTAAACCTCATATAGATGTTTAATTAAATATTGTGGCGATTGAGAAAGTTGAGTAGACTAAACTGCTGGATGTAACCCTAGATAGCAAGCTGTCATGATTAAAACATAAAGACTCAATGGTTGCTAAAATGGGAAGAGTTCTGTCCATGATGAGGCATTTTTCTGCTTTCTTGCCATCTCAGTCAACCAGACAGGTCCTCCAGTTCCTTGTTTTGTCATACCTGGATTACTGCCCAGTTGTGTGGCCAGGTGCGGAAAATAAGGACATAGGCAAATTGCAGTTGGTCCAGAACAGAGCAGCATGTTTTGCACTTAGATGTTCACTGAAGGTGAATGTCAATAACATGCATGTCAATCTCTCCTGGCTCAAAGTTGAGGAGAGATGGACCGCATCGCTATTGGTCTTTGTGCAAGGTGTTGATGTGTTGAAGGTACCAAACTGTCAGTTCAAGCAGTTGGAACACAGTTCGGACAATCATCGGTACCACACAAGACATCAAATCGAATCAAATGTTATTTGTCACATGCTTCGTAAACAACAGGTGTAGATTAACAGTGAAATGCTTACTTACGGGTCCTTTTCCAACAATGCAGAGAGAAAAATATAGAAAATATTAACACATGGAATAAATACACAAAGAGTAACGATAACTTGGCTATATACACAGAGTACCTGTACCAAGTCGATGTGCAGGGGTACGAGATAATTGACGTAAATATGTACATATTATAGATAGGGGTAAAGTGACTTGGAAACACGATAGATAACAGTAGCAGCATCAAATGTGATGAGTTAAAAGAGTTAATGCAAAGAGAGTCAATGCAGACAGTCCAGGGAGCTATTTGGTTATTATTTAGCAGTCTTATGGCTTGGGGGTAGAAACTGTTCAGGGTCCTGTTGGTTCCAGACTTGGTGCATCGGTACCGCTTGCCGTATGGTAGTAGAGAGAACAGTCTATTGCTGGAGTCTGACAATTTTTAAGGCCTTCCTCTGACACTGTCTGGTATAGAGGTCCTGGATGCCAGGGAGCTCGGTTCCAGTGATGTACTGGGCCGTATGCACTACCCTCTGAAGTGTCTTGTGAGTCTTTGTTGTGTTTTGATTCCTGTTTGGAGCCCAGGAAGAGTAGTTGCTGCCTCGGCAGCAGCTATTTGGGGATCCAAATAATTACTAAATACTAAAAGCAAACTGCTTGGTATACCAAGCAGTTGCCATACCAAGCGGTGATGCAGCCAGTCAAGATGCTCTCAATGGTGCAGCTGTAGACCTTTTTGAGGGTCTGAGGGCCCATGCCAAATATTTTCCGCCTCCTGAGGGGAAAGCATGCAACCAGAGGTCTCTTCACAGTCCCCAGGTCCAGAACGGAGGCTGGGAAACACACAGTATTGACTACATGGAACTCTCTGCTACCCCAGGTAACTCAAGATGGCAATAAAACCAGATTCAAGAAACATATAAAAGAACACCTTACAGAGGCCTCCCCGAGTGGCGCAGCGGTCTAAGGCACTGCATGGCTCCCGAGTGGTGCAGCGGTCTAAGGCACTGCATGGCTCCCGAGTGGTGCAGCGGTCTAAGGCACTGCATGGCTCCCGAGTGGCGCAGCGGTCTAAGGCACTGCATGGCTCCCGAGTGGCGCAGCGGTCTAAGGCACTGCATGGCTCCCGAGTGGTGCAGAGGTCTAAGGCACTGCAACTCAGTGCTAGACGTGTCATTCCAGATCCTGGTTCAACTCCAGGCTGCATCACAACCGGCCGTGATTGGGAGTCCCATAGAGCGGCGCACAATTGTCCCAGCGTCGTCCGGGTTAGGGTTTGGCCAGGGTAGGTATTCATTGTAAATAAGAATTTGTTCTTAACTGACTTGCCTACTTAAATAAAGGTTACATTTAAAAAAACTACAGACCCGGGTTTGACCCCAGGCTGTGTCACAACCGGCTGTGACCGGGAGTCCCATAGGGCGGCACACAATTGGCTCAGTGTAGTAAGGGAACTGTTTGGCCACGGGGGGCTTTACTTGGCTCATCACGCTCTAGTGACTCCTTGTGGTGGGCTGGGCTTCTGCAGGCTGACTTCCGGTCGTCAGTTGGACTGTGTTTCCGCCGACACATTGTTGCGGCTGGCTTCAGGGTTAAGCGGGCGGGTGTTAAGACGCACGGTTTGGCGGGTCATGTTTCGCATGACATGACCTTCACCTCTCCCGAGCCTGTTGGGGATTTGCAGGATTGAGACAAGATCAAGGATATCGTGAAAAAGGGGGTAAAATACAAAATATATATATATATAACTTACGGCATGATGGGGACTATGAAGAGACACAGGTATTTTGCATTGTATTATGTATTGTATTATATGTGATATGTGATTTTATTTGTTGTGTTTTAATTTGGGATCCTAATAACTACTAAACACTAAAAGCAAACTGTGTATGTATAAATAAACATTTGCAGCAAGGTAAAGCATGATGTTGCCTCTAATGAAAACAGTATCCACAGCTTTGAAATGATAACACCTAAGACACTAAAAATAAAAAGACACGAGCTGCATCCCAAATGGCACTCCCTATGGGCTCTGGTCAAAAGTAGTGCACTATATAGGGAATACGGTGCCATTTGGGATACAGCCATGAAAAGCAATTATGCCCATCTAGAGCCACAACAACAACAATACACTTGGAGGGGTATAATGCAAAGCAGGATCAATGAGTCAGCTAACTTGCCTAAATATTTTGAAATAACTTGAAATGGGCATCGTCTAATTGATTCAACCAAAAATACATCTATGTTTACCTTTTTTAATGAACCAGAAAATCTTATAGTAGTTATTTTTGGTTGTTTATCAAAGTTAGCTGGCTAACTCATTGATCCTGCTTTGTAGTATACCTCTCGGGTCTTATCATTCTAATGATCTGTCTGCAACATCAAACCATTCCTTTATCTTCTCTGGACCCCAGAGTGAACGCTACCACAACTCTCTCATATCATGAGATAATCCATTCATAATTAATGTATGTACTATGTGCTGAAAAGACCAATCAATGATGCATTAGAAGAGAGTGTGATTGAAACTAACTGAATTATGTGGCTCATATAGACAGACATTCCATATGACCTCTGAGTCATCGACAAGGCAAGGTAAGTTAGATACCAATCTGTATCATTCTAGCATGTAACCTGTTAAGCCTGAATCCACTGACTAACATACAGGCTGTGTCTACAATGGCACCCTATTACCTTATATAGTTCACTACTCCATAGGGGTCTGGTAAAACAAATAGTGCACTACACAGAGACTAAGGTGCCATTTGGGATACACAGCACAGCAAGCCCTCATCCCAGGTATGCTCCCCCTCCCTCCTCATATTTCTCACTTCGTGCCCTCCCCTAATCCACTCGTTAGTGTTAGGGAATGACTCATTAATATGTGTAAAGTGGACATAGTAGGAGTGGATCTGAACTCCACTAATGGGAAGATAATTGGAACATGCTGCACACACAGTCAGTGCTCTGCACACACACACACACACACTTCGCTCTGCACACACACAGTCACACACACACACACACACACACTTCACTCTGCACACACACAGTCACACACACATCCACTTCGAGCAATGTGGCTTTTTTTGGTGGTGTTGAGTTATTGATGATATGCCCCTGGTATTCTACGAGGACATTGTTTTCCTCAACAGCACTATTATTGCTGTAACATCACCAGTATCTTAAGAAATGCTTGGTTAGATAATATTGAGAAAATATGGAGATTGGATTTCATAGGCATACATAAACAGCATGCACTCTCAAAAAAGGGGTACGGTCAAGGTACATTAAGATTTGAGCATGTCCACTGCCAGTTTAGAAGTTTTTTATAAAGGCTTACATAAGAGAATGTGACAATAAAAAGTTATTGTAGCAACCTTAACACAACACCTAGCGAATTTGTCAGGAGGTTTGGACCTGCTGGTGTAGCAGTTAAGGTGTTGGCTTGACAGTCGCTGGACCTGGGTTCGAGTCCCGTTTGGGGCTCCCCCTGAATTAGCTACATGTATGTTAGAAGTGGGATTGCGCCTGTGAGGCCATCAAAGAGGCGTGTACACGTGAGTAGGGTTGCAAAGTTACCAATAATTTACCAAAGTTACTGGAATCTTCAGTCATTTTGGTAATTAACAGAAAATCTATGGCAATCTATCGTAACTTTGGTCATTTATACTTGAATAACTTTTTTAAAAAGTATGATATATATATAGTATTATATAATATGTGTCCATATTGTCCATCAGTTTCTAGTAGACTGACCATATGGTCCAAGAGAAAACAGCCTAATTAATGAAAAAGCATCTAATCAACAATGGCATTACTTTAAATTGACTCCGCAACTCTTCCAAATTATTAACTGTGTTCACAACTGTCACCAGTTTGCCGTCAAAACATTGACAACAAATAGATACTGACATAGTAAAATGAAAAAAAGTGTGTAAAAAAAATATAAAGGATATTTCATGCTGAAACCCTCATTTAAACACCAATGTAGTCACTGGATGGATGTTTTATAATTAGCATAATGTTTTACAGCTTTGTCATTACATTTTTTAAATCATATTATTTATACTGAACAAAAATACAAACGCAACAATTTCAACGATTTTACTGAGTTACAGTTCATTTAAGGAAATCACTCAATTGAAATGCATTCATTAGGCCCTAATTTATGAATGTCACATGACTGGGCAGGGATTCAGCCATTGGTGGGCCTGGGAGGGCATAGGCCCACCCACATAGCAGCCAGGCCCACCCACTGGGGAGCCAGGCCCAGCCAATCACAATGAGTTTTTCCCCACAAAAGGGTTTTATTACAGATAGAAATACTCCTCAGTTTCATCAGCTGTCTGGGTGTTTAGTCTCAGACGCTCCCGCAGGTGAAGAAGCCGGATGCGGATGTCCTGGGCAGGCATGGTTACACGTGGTCTGCGGCTGTGAGGCTGGTTGGACGTTCTGCCAAATTATCTAAAATGACATTGGAGGCGGCTTATGGTAGAGAAACTAACATTCAATTCTCTGGCAATAACTCTGGTGAACATTCCTGCAGTCAGCATGCCAATTGCACGCTCTCTCAAAACTTGAGACATCTGTGGTATTGTGTTGTGTGACAAAACTGCACATTTTAGAGTGGCCTTTTATTGTCCCGAGCATAAGGTGCACCCGTGTAATGATCATGCTGTTTAATCAGCTTCTTTATATGCTACACATGTCAGGTGGATGTATTATCTTGGCAAAGGAGAATTGCTCACCAACAGGGATGTAAACAAATTTGTGCAAAACATTTGAGAGAAATAAGCTTTTTGCGCGTATGGAAAATTTCAGGGAATTATTATTTCAGCTCATGAAACATGGGACCAACACTTTATATGTTGCGTTAAAATTTTTGCTCATTATAATTATTTCATACATTTTACATGTGATAAGGCCACACAGAGGGCCAGAGATGATTACAGACACTTGTGATAATCTGAAGTAGCCAAAAGGGCCACTAGATGTATTGTGACAGATTACATAAAATCCTTGAAAGATACAATTGTTGTAGTTTACTGGTAAACTTTGAATGTTTCCAGTAATATACCTTCCCTTTGCAACCCTACACGTTAGGGACTGGAAATAGAGAAGAGGCACATTTTTGCCACTTAAAAATAACAACTGGCTTTGTCACTGTGGTGGTACCTTTTCTTTGTAATATCTTATTTTGCTTTTTTGCTTCTTTTAAATGTATTTTTTACAAAAAAAAAAAACATAGACAAAAAATCTAAAACAACTTAACGTCCACAAACATTAATGACATCACATTTCTAAAACCCATATTCCCACCGTATCCACACCCAATGTTGTTTCTAATACTTGTAAGACCCCATATGACTTCAAATGGTGTTATGTTGTTTCTGTCTGTAGCTGGATAAAATATATATATATTTAAATAAGAAATAATTTGATTCTTCCATTCTCTTAACGTTGGAGTCTAATTTGACTTTCAGTATTTGAGTACTAGCTTCTTCAATATAAGTTAATATTATTTTTGTATCTCATCGCACCCCCATATTCCATGTCTTGAAATATGCAGATAGACATATAAAAAGCAAACTTACATTGTAAAACTTCTAACAGCCAGCTTTCTAACTCTGCCCATAACTTTTAGACTTTATAGCACTCCCGGAAGGTATGAATTATTGAGTCATTGTTAGTTTTACACTTAAAACATGACTCTGCCGTTGTGCTGTAGAATTTTGTCCCTTGTATAATAAATTCAAAAACCTGAGTGTACAAAACAATAAGAACACCCTCCTAATATTGAGTTCCACAGGGATGCTGGCCCATGTTGACTCTAATGCTTCCCACAGTTGTGTCAAGTTGGCTGGCTGTCCTTTGGGTGGTGGACCATTCTTGATACACACGGGAAACTGCGACTGAAGCATTGCAGTTCTTGATGCAAACTGGTGCGCCTGGAACCTACTACCATACCCCGTTCAAAGGCAATTACATGTTTTTGTCTTACCAATTAACCCTCTGAATGGCACACATACACAACCCATGTCTCAGTTGTCTAAAGGCTTAAAAATCATTATTTAACCTGTCTCATCCCCTTCATCTACACTGATTGAAGTGGATTTAATAAGTGACATCAATGAGGGATTATAGCAGTCTATGTCGTGGAAAGAGTGTTTTGTACACTCAGTGTACATTAGTTTATACTGGATTAAGGGTATATTTTCATGAACTGTAATTTAGCCAATCAATCTGAATTCTAAAAAGCTATGCAAGGATTGTTCCATAGGGTTGTGTTTTTAAGGAGGGATATTGGTTCTTGTAGAATCTGGTTCATTTTCTTCCATGTTGTTATAGTGTTCTTAACTAAGAAATTGTTACCGAGAGGTGACTTAGCAGCAGCACGGGATCGGGACCAGCAAAGTCGAGGATCGGGACACTGAATAGGGAAGTTGTAGCTCGAGGAAAGCGGACATTGAACTACAGCAAAGGGAAGTTAAAACTGTCACTATTGGATTTAGACTTAACTTCATTCATAGAACGAGATAGTAGCAGTGTGAACGGACAGTGCCGGTGTGAGTTGGCAAGAATAACGATTAGCCACAGTAGCAGACCGTGCAGTTAATGCAAATACAGCAATTCTGGAAACTCATGAGTAGGAGCATATCGCAAGCTCTGACTATAGAAGCAGATTACTAACTAATTCTAGCTGAAGATATTTCGTTTGGTTACTGATGAGAGAAGCAGACTTGTGATTTCACAGTGACTGTAAGAGAAAGAACATTATTCTCTCATGGGAGAAAAGAGTTCCATGAAGGGAGCTGAAAGGGCATTGTCTTTGAAGACAGTTTAGCGCTTGAGTCGCTGAGTTGAAACAAAATCAACTACTTTATTTTATTGACAATTTTAATTGTGACTTACTTTCAGGTTATCTAATAATCAATGGTTGATTATCTACAAGGTAATGGGTTGGATGACAGTTTGAATATTTCCCCAACTAGTGTCAAACTATTTGGGTACTGGTTATTGAGGGTTACTGAGTGTGAGAAATACTTTGTTATGCCTTCTTGAATATTGTTGAATACTGTATGTGGTTTTGAAACTACTGTTTCTTTTTGAGTATTTAATGCTGTTGGTTGGAAAAATCAGTCCACTGCTCTTTATTATTTTCATTGAGTGTTATCAGTCTGAAGCTATATCACTGTGATAGAGTGTATACATTGACTATTGAGGCACCATACTGTTTCTTGTGTTTGGAGTGTTGACTATCAAGACTCTGGACTCTACCACTACTCCTAGTGGATGAACATTGTTTATGTGAAACATGCTATAATTCTAAAGGAAGAATAGAAAAGACTGATGGGTGGAATTAAACCAAATAACTAAACGTTTATCTGTACTCACCACATGGATTTATTAATAGAGACCATACTATTGCACTCTTGCACATGTGCTTCATCAATATGTACCCATTGTTCCTCTTTAGTGAATTAATTTAACAATATGTTGCAAGTAAAAGCCTTGGGTGGCGAGTTGATGAGTTGAATTCCAAATCTGGAATGTTAAAACCACTCTCAGATTTAGGGACATGTAAAACTTTCCTATTTATTCCATGAATTTTATTTGCCCATATGAAGTCTGTTATGGCAGAGTATACTTTTTTAAAGAATGTCTTTGGGGGGGGGGGGGGGGGGGTAATTAGTATTACCAAAAATGTATATTAAAAACTTTGGAAGTAATGCCATTCTGAAGAGTTTTATTCTACCAGTAAAATGTATGGGGAGATTATCAATTTAATTCGCTTTTTTTGTTGTCACTTATTAAGCATCCTATTATTTAATATTTTTTTGTGGTCCACTTAAAACTTCTTATGGCTGCAAGGCAAAGTGTTGAGTAGCCAGTGAAATCGTGCCCATTTCAAACGGCCTCCTACTCAAATCTTGCTCGTACAATATGAATATTATTATTCTTTTTGGATAGAAAACACTTTCTAGTTTCTAAAAGAGTTGGAATTATTTCACTGAGTGAAACAGAAGTACTTCTGCAGCACTTTTCCTGACCAGGAAGTAAAATGTCAGAAATCGATGCTCTTCTCAATTTGATGCCTATACATGGTCTTAACACTTAGGAGTCTGCTGACAATCTATACGCCTTCCTATTTTTGTAAAGAGGATGTCAGAGAAGAAATTTTTCTGCTCATCTTGTTCTGTGGTGGAAAAAAAACGATTTCTTTGTCCTGACCGTCCACTTCCGGTACTCTGGAGGAAGTGGGATGGACTTCTGTTTTGCCTTGGTAACGAACGGCTAACGTCTCCGTCTCGAATTTTTTTGCTACATGTGACCATATCATCGTAATGTATGTGTTTTCAATATAGTTTAATCAGATTATTGAAACTTTATTCGGGAGTTTTGCCGTGTTCTGTCCTCTGACTGTGTTTACGTTGGAGGAATTTATGCCACTACGCTACTGCCAATGCTAATTGAAGAGGGACATTTGCCATTCTGAATCGAAACAACGACTCATCTGGACAGAGTACACGTTCTTCAACATTCTGATGAAAGATCAGCAAAAGTAAGACCCATTTTATGATGTTATTTCATATATCTGTCGTGCATGTGAATTGGCCGTGGGCGCCCAATTATTTCTGTCTATTGTAGCTACGCTAATATAGCGATACATTTTGTTTGCGCTGTAAAACATTTAATAAATCGGAAATATTGTTTGGAATCACAAGATGCCTGTCTTTCAATTGCTGCAGACTATGTATTTTTCAGAAATGTTTTATGATGAGTAATTAGCTATTTGACGTTGGTGTCTGTAAATATTATGGCTGCTTTTGGTGCAGTTTCGGATTGTAGCTGAAATGTAAACTATGGTTTATACACGAAATATGCAAATTTTTCCAACAAAACATATGCTATACAATAAATATGTTATCAGACTGTCATCTGATGAATTTGTTTCTTGGTTAGTGGCTATTTATATCTTTATTTGGTCGAATTTGTGATAGCACCTGATGGAGTAAGAAACTGATGGAGTTAGAAAAAGTTGTCTTTTGCTAACGTGGTTAGCTAATAGATTTACATATTTTGTCTTCCCTGTAAAACATTTTAAAAATCGGACATGTTGGCTTGATTCACAAGATGTGCACCTTTCATCTGGTGTCTTGGACTTGTTAATGTGTGAAAGTTAAATATTAAAAAAAAATAGATTTTGAATTTCGCGCCGTGCACTTTGAGCTGGATGTTGTCATAAGTGTACCGGTGTCGGGCTGCCCCCGTAAAAGGTTAAAGGATTTCTGTAGATCATGAGTTTTTTTCTTTTCCCTATTACCATTATTTCATTTTTTCCCATGTTAATTTTAGAGTATTCCAAAAATGTTTTAAACAAGGTGGGCATTGAGTTTCCAATATTAGTCAAGTACATCAGAAGATTGTCGGGAAATAATATACACTGCTCAAAAAAATTAGGGGAACACTTAAACAACACAATGTAACTCCAAGTCAATCACACTTCTGTGAAATCAAACTGTCCACTTAGGAAGCAACACTGATTGACAATAAATTTCACATGCTGTTGTGCAAATGGAATAGACAAAAGGTGGAAATTATAGGCAATTAGCAAGACACCCCCAATAAAGGAGTGGTACTGCAGGTGGTGACCACAGACCACTTCTCAGTTCCTATGCTTCCTGGCTGATGTTTTTGTCACTTTTGAATGCTGGCGGTGCTTTCACTCTAGTGGTAGCATGAGACGGAGTCTACAACCCACACAAGTGGCTCAGGTAGTGCAGCTCATCCAGGATGGCACATCAATGCGAGCTGTGGCAAGGTTTGCTGTGTCTGTCAGCGTAGTGTCCAGAGCATGGAGGCGCTACCAGGAGACAGGCCAGTACATCAGGAGATGTGGAGGAGGCCGTAGGAGGGCAACAACCCAGCAGCAGGACCGCTACCTCCGCCTTTGTGCAAGGATTAGGAGGAGCACTGCGAGAGCCCTGCAAAATGACCTCCAGCAGGCCACAAATGTGCATGTGTCTGCTCAAACGGTCAGAAACAGACTCCATGAGGGTGGTATGAGGGCCCGACGTCCACAGGTGGGGGTTGTGCTTACAGCCCAACACCGTGCAGGACGTTTGGCATTTGCCAGAGATCACCAAGATTTGCAAATTCGCCACTGGCACCCTGTGCTCTTCACAGATGAAAGCAGGTTCACACGCACATGTGACAGACGTGACAGAGTCTGGAGACGCCATGGAGAATGTTCTGCTGCCTGCAACATCCTCCAGCATGACCGGTTTGGCGGTGGGTCAGTCATGGTGTGGGGTGGCATTTCTTTGGGGGGCCGCACAGCCCTACATGGGCTCACCAGAGGTAGCCTGACTGCCATTAGGTACCGAGATGAGATCCTCAGACCCCTTGTGAGACCATATGCTGGTGCGGTTGGTCCTGGGTTCTTTCAAATGCAAGACAATGCTAGACCTCATGTGGCTGGAGTGTGTCAGCAGTTCCTGCAAGAAGAAGGCATTGATGCTATGGACTGGCCCGCCCGTTCCCCAGACCTGAATCCAATTGAGCACATCTGGGACAACATGTCTCGCTCCATCCACCAACGCTACGTTGCACCACAGACTGTCCAGGAGTTGGCGATGCTTTAGTCCAGGTCTGGGAGGAGATCCCTCAGGAGACCATCCGCCACCTCATCAGGAGCATGCCCAGGCGTTGTAGGGAGGTCATACAGGCACGTGGAGGCCACACACACTACTGAGCCTCATTTTGACTTGTTTTAAGGACATTACATCAAAGTTGGATCAGCCTGTAGTGTGGTTTTCCACTTTAATTTTGAGTGTGACTCCAAATCCAGACCTCATGGGTTGATAAATTTGATTTCCATTGATAATTTTTGTGTGATTTTGTAGTCAGCACATTCAACTATGTAAAGAAAAAAGTATTTAATAAGAATGTTTCATTCATTCAGATCTAGGATGTGTTATTTTAGTGTTCCCTTTATTTTTTTGAGCAGTGTATATTGATACTTGTTACGTTTGGGTCCAGTCTAATTATTTCTGCAAGCTTTCAATTGCCAGGGCAAACAGGAGGGGGGAGAGGGAACATCCCTGTCTCGTACCCCTTTCTAAAGTAGTTTAATCAGATAATGTATTATTTGTGTATATTTTTGCTTTAGGATGTTTTTATAATATTTTTATGAAATGTATTATTTCAGCTGGAAAGTTGAGTGCCTCCAAAATTTTGATTAGAAAAGACCATTCAAGACGGTCAAAAGCCTTTTCGGCATCGACAGACATTATTCAGTCCCTCCAGGATTCTGTGATTGGTTGATTTTGCATTAAATTATACAATCAGCGCATATTATGCGAGAGCTCGCAATTTTGACCAATTCCCGCACTTTTAGTGCAGAAAAGGGTCCAATCAAAAGCGGGTTCGTAATTTTTTTTATTTATTACATTTTACCCCTTTTTCTCCCCAATTTTCGTGGTATCCAATCGCTAGTAATTACTATCTTGTCTCATCGCTACAACTCCCGTACGGGCTCGGGAGAGACGAAGGTCGAAAGCCATGCGTCCTCCGAAGCACAACCCAACCAAGCCAGAAAGCCGGAAGCCAGCTTGGCCCCAGTGATGTACTGGGCTGTTCGCACTACCCTCTGTAGAGCCTTACGGTCAGATGCCGAGCAGTTGCCATACCAGGCGGTGATGCAACCAGGCAGGATGCTCTCGATGGTGCAGCTGTAGAACCTTTTGAGGATCTGGGGACCCATGCCAAATCTTTTCAGTCTCCTGAGGGAGGAAAAGGTTTTGTCGTGCCCTCTTCGACTGTCTTTCTATGTTTGGACCTAGATGGTTCATTGGTGATGTGGGCACCAAGGAACTTGAAACTCTCGACCCGCTCCACTACAGCCCCGTCGATGTTAATGGGGGCCTGTTTGGCCCGCCTTTTCCTGTAGTCCACGATCAGATCCTTTTGTCTTGCTCAATCTGAGGGAGAGGTTGTTGTCCTGGCACTACAATGAACGGCAGTACAATGAACGGAAATCAATCTCATTTGCCAACAAAAATAACAACTAAAGACCGTACAAAACATTTTCCAAATGTTTTTGGAAACAAGAGAAAGTCGATAATCAACAGTCACTTCGGATCCGCAAAGCATATGAGAATGTCAGAACAGTTCCAGCGGCAATTCACCATGACTGAAATGTTAGCAGGGAAGACTGTGGCAAGCACTGAAA
This sequence comes from Salvelinus fontinalis, assembly GCF_029448725.1. Taxonomy (NCBI): domain Eukaryota; kingdom Metazoa; phylum Chordata; class Actinopteri; order Salmoniformes; family Salmonidae; genus Salvelinus; species Salvelinus fontinalis. Next base: position 27,183,972 of record NC_074690.1, on the reverse strand, counting down.
GAATCAAGTTGAGTGGCGGTTTACTCAAACTTTTACTCCGCTAACCTTGGCTTTAGAAGGATGGTCGGCACTCTGCTAAATGGAGAGCGCTGCTCAAAGCACTGAGTGCAATTTGTCAGCTTTGCCGTTTTAAACTCTCTGTAAAACTTAATACAGATCACGAAAACACGATACATTTTTTTGAAATGGTAATACCGTTTTAAAAGTGCATATCAACCACAATACTCTATTTTTATGTTTTCTGTTCTTTATCTCCCTTAAGACCCTTTCAGAAAAAAATCACAATCTGAAGTATTTTTTTAGACAATTTATGCAAAAAAAATATCGATCCTCAAATTGAAAGCAATTGATCAGCTTTGAATCTATTTTGGGGTTTTTTGAGAGTGGGAATGGGAGGTGCATCATGTTGATAGCAAGCCCCAAGCCTGATGGAGAGGAGAGGTGTGTGTGTGTGAGTGAATTATGACAGAGCTGTTTGTTCAGGAAAATAAACAAAATTGAACACTTTAGATGTTTCTAATTGTTTTTGTATTCTGCTTAAAATCTTCCTAAAAATGAGCACACATTACTTTTTATTGCATTATATGAAATTAACGTGAAAAAACCATTGCGAAATGTATCGCAGAATTTCAGAAATGCTGCCGCAATATCAAGCATTTTTGAATGCAGAAATCAGAAGAAAAAAAAATTGCGAAATCCTGGAGGGGCTGATTATTGATAAATGTACATCTTGTTTTTTTGCGGATTGTATTATACTAAAACATGTTCTTGTATTTGTTTTTAAGTGTCTATTTTTAATAAACCCTGTTTGGTTAATAAAGTCTGGTAATACTTTTGCCAGTCTGTTGCTTATGAGTTTTGTTATTATTTTATTAACACAATTTAATCAATTTATGGGTCTGTAATCGGCAAGGGACTCTCCAGATTTTCCTGGTTTTAATATAACTTAAATAACTGTTTTTAGGGAAGTGTCTGATGCTCCCCCGTCCCGACCCCTCGGATTGAACCCACCTCCACTCTTGCCAATAACCACCATTGGATCTTAACTATAATGGCAAACAAGGAATAATAATGACTTGACCTCCTCTCTTAATTTGGCCAGAGCTCTTATTCATTTTACAGCAGGTTTGCAAGTCACAAAAATAAATAAAATTACATTTTAGTATAGATAAATACTTCTGGCTCTTTTTCCCAATCCAAGCTTGTCTCTCTCCACCTCCCAGTTTACCACCCGACCCTTGCCCAGCCAAGCTTGTCACAACCTCCCATCCTTGCCCACCCTTACCCACCCAAGCCAAGTTTGTCCCAACCTCCTGTCTTTTTCAACCCTCCCTTCATTTCAGACACATTTACACCCATCCATACATCGACTTACTCATCCATTCTCCTTCATTCACATACATAGACCTGTTAATGGTATTTATATGTTTAAATTAATGATTAGAATATTCCACCCTGAAACCATATAATTGTATGAAATTGATTAGAATCATCAAATTATTATTAATGATGTGTGTAGTTTTAGTCAGTAAAATTATAATAAATTACGTGTGTAGTTTTAGTCAGAATTAGGGTAAAACAATATATCTGTACAATATGTCTTTATAGTATCTTAAACACAGACTGTCTGAGCAAAATTCGGTGCCGACCTTGGCTATTGGCCACTGAGAGATTTGGGAGAGGGCAGGGAGTGCTTCTCACGGTCCCTAATCTTGGGTGAGGACAGGGAGTGCGTCTCACGGTCCCTAATCTTGGGTGAGGACAGGGAGTGCTTCTCACGGTCTCCCTAATCTTTGTCGGCTGGGTAGTGATACAGTATGTGCGTAGGATACCTACTGTTTGGGTGTATGTATGTGTGTATGATATCTACTGTTTATGTGGAAGTATGTGCGCCGCTATAAAATGGATGTCTTTGTATTGTGGACGTCAGAACGTTCTCGTGAATAAACATTTGACTATTGTAGGCTGGGCCTCTGTCTGTTTTCATTTCAACCAGTATCTTACAAATTCTGGGTTGCAGACTGAGTAGTTAATTGAAGTTCAGTTTATGAACATTGAGAACATAATTCTCTTAACAATTTGGTCCTTAGAGCCAGATCCCAATACCTGTCCCTGCTGTCCGAAGACACCACGCTGAAAAACCGTGCACGGTCGTTGACCCGTCAATTAAAGACCTGTCCCCTGACATTGGGGTTCCATAACAGGCCGGTATATATCTAAGGTCGGCAGAGACGGTGACGGGATCCAACCAACATTGCTTTTCCCAGTCTTCAAGACGAAGGTCAGTAATCTTTATTTATGAATTTGGGGAAATTATTTAAGATATCTTTGATTTGATGTTCTAAATACTTAGAATATATCAATAATAGGAGCTTGGTTATTCTAAACAGATTCACTAGGATGCTTTTACTTTGTGTATTAACCAAAATCGACTGAGGGAACAGGTCCGCAATGACCTGAGGTACATGTCCATTACCATAAATAAAAATAGCTTAATAATATAGGTCTGTGCGGAATGGCCGAATGGTTATTTGAGGGATGGCCGAGAGGTTATTAGCAAGGGATATAAATAGGTGCTGTGAGAGAGGACGGTGATTTTGTGCAAATAGGATAACTTAAATGGTTAATTAACATATGGTAAATTAACCATAGATCCAATTCAAAAAACATACCTAAATAAAGTCCTAAATTGAAGAGGCGAGGATATAAAATAGGTTTGGTGAGATAGGACGGTAATTCTATGCGAACAAGATACCTCAAATGGTAAATTAACAAAAGTGAATTAACCATAGATCCGATTCAATAGACAATACTGACATAAAGTCCCAAAAAATGGAGAAAGAAGGGAAACCTAATATAGCGGGGTGAGATACGAGATATTAACGTCAAAAGAACAAGGAACAACAGAAAAATAGGCTGCTGACTAGGGATTTACGACCCCTGGAAAATAGCTTATAGGTTGTATACGGGTGAGACCTAATGTCCGATCGAAAGACCCCTCTATAGATAAAAGCACACATAGGTTAAGAGATAGCAAAATACACATAGAGTGTGAGCCCACACATAGGGAGTAGTGACATACACATCAATAGTGAGACACATAGGAGTAATTTAATCAGAATTTTAAAAGCACACACATAGAATAAGGAGATATATATATGTATCAGTCAAAAGTCATAAGGAACAACTAAGAATAAGTAGAACTTATAGTCGTATAAAGTGTGAGATCTAAATAATATATCAGGATTCATACAAATAATTATTGTAAAATTCTAGGAAAAAATGAACAGGAGGAATTTATCAACATAGGTTAAGGATAATAACGGTAAAAAGCACATACACATAGATTGTAAGAAGGAGCATAATAACAATAACAATAATAGTAATTGAATAAACATGGGTAGTAAATCCTCTAAGGGAATCCCGGAATTAACAGGAGATGAGAAAGATATGCAGGGAAAAGATAAGAGGAACATCTATTTTGGCCCGAAATTGAGGAAAAAGTATGAATTTGACGGACGTTTAAATATAGAAAAACTGGAATCAATGAGTAAACAAATAAATAGGGTTTGTGGGGACAAGGTAGAAGAGCAACAGACAGAAGGGCTCGACACCGCTCGTATTTGGCTGGCTGAAGCTAGAAAAAGAGCGGAGGGGGCCAAGAAAAAGAGAGCTACTAAGGAGGAAGAGGCACAGAAAGGAGGACAGGATTTAGCAACCTTATTGAGAAAGTGGATAGAGGTAGAAAAGGGTGGAGGTGAGAAAAGACAAAGAACTCTGAAGAGAGAAGACAGAGGGGGACCTAAATGTTACAACTGTAGCAAGCCAGAACATTTGGCTAAGGAGTGTGAGGAACCATGCATGCACTGCGATAACGTGGGCCACAATCACAGAGACTGTAGAAAGAACAGAAAGGATAGGAGAGAGGGTCAAAGGCAAGAACAGAGAGAAAAAGGTCAGGCGCCTACAGCCAGACTCAGGAGGAATAGAAAAGAAAGAAGCAGATCACCTCGAGATAATTGTAGACAAACATAAAGGAGGCCTTAAGGGGAAGGGACCCAAGAGAGAAGGGAAAAAATGGACAGGATCAGACGATAGAAAATGTTTCAATTGCGATGAGACAGGACATTTTGCCCGGGAGTGTAAGGCTCCCCGTAAACATTGTGACCGAGTAGGACACAACCACTATTGGTATGTTTTGCCTGGAAAGATACGGTCGCTAGTGTTTGGATAAGATATAAACTGAACGTTTTAATAGCTTGTTTGGTTCAAATTGAAAGAAGGGATAAATTGAACTTTTTAATAGATTGTTTAGGTTAAATTGAAAGACTAATTCATTACGTTGTCTTGCCCAAATGGTCTGCTGGAATAACCTATTGAGAATGGAGTGGTATTTCAATTACTGAATCATAGAAGAGACAGTTACCTAAATCTAATGAATTCTAAATAATAGCGGAGAGATAATTGCGATAGAGTTGTGCCCATCGAAATGTGTTTTTATTCTTATGGATTGACTGATGTCGGATAAAAGTTTTGTGATAGTTTCTGGTTATTGATTCTTGGTTTGATTGTTTAGGTAACACCAGTGAATTGGAACAGAAAGTTAATGTATTCTAACATTATAATCTGTTTACATTACGTGGAACAATGTCAGGTCAGTAAAGTGGACTGTTTGCAGACAGACTAAATGGGTTTTAATGTTGTCAAGCAAGCTTGGGCAGAACTAGTCAAGTAGTAGGGGAATTTCAGAGATTTGAAGTAAAGTACTGTATCCAAGGGTAACGCATGTTCAATTAAGTACATATAACCATTAAGGAAATTTAAAACTAATGATTGGAGGGAGTACAATGGAATTATCATTATTATTAGGTTTTGTTTGTAGTCAACGTTTGGGTTTCTGAATCGGGGTAGTATAATGAATGCTGACCAAGTGGTTTTTTTCTGGGAAAAGGAGTGCTTCATTGTCTCTCTTCGGAAATGTTTTCTGGGGGCTGTAATCTTGAAGGGAGCGAGTGAGATAGAGGCATATTTCTACTAAATTGAAAAGGTCTGGAAATGTTTTGTTTGTTTTTAACCTAGGGGGTTGAGGAGATTTCCATTTTTCCTAGAGACAATATCTTAAAGGGGTACACACACATGGAATTTTAGAAGTTTTATTTTCTGAGTTTTAATTAAACACGTGAATTATTTTGATAAAGGAATGTTCTGGGAACCTGGGATACAACATGTAGAAAATGTTTGATGGTTTTTCTTTAATTTGTCTAATATAGTAAGAAACACTACGGTGAAAGGGTGGTATGACTTTTGACCTCTATCATGGCTTTCCTTTGTTGTCTGATCAGCCTCATGGGAGGGCCATTTGGATAATGAATTTAAGGTCATTTGTAAAACTGATTTTAAGGTGGCTTAAGTAATGTTTAGAAATCTAGCGAAGTTTTATTTTCCTTTAGGGAGTCAGCTGTTGTATGCAGTGTAAGAAAATTGACACTTAGAGATTACTACCATAGACATGTGATTTTTCTAAAATCCATGAGTTCAGACAGGGAGACAGTGAGACATTTAGTCAATATTTGGAAACAACCCATATTTGATACTGACTGTTATAAGAAAGAGCGACAGACAGATAGTAGAAAAGGCAGATGGAGAAGGGCCCGCCCTATGCTGGGACCTAAGGTGACCTTGATAGCTTGGGAGTATTAGGAAGGGGGGGGGCAGGAAAAGAGCAAGACAGAGGGAGATTGAGAGAAGACTGGGAGTGAGGTGCAGGAGACCTGGAGAGTTACGAAGGTTAGAATCTCATAATAAGCCAGGATTGAGAGAAGACAGAAGTGACACAGAATAATTAGAAGACGTTGAAAAGATACCCCAATTCCCACTCATAACCTTACCCAATCCCAGAGCTGGGGATTGAGCATAACCAGACACGATAGAAGTCTATAGGGCATGGAGACAGAGGGATGTAGCAAGGGCATTAGAAGGAGTCGCACATCCTAAAACATGAATAGGGGGATTCAGAAGAGTTTTGGTACAAGGATAAGTTGCCCATACTACCTAAGTCATTGTTTAGGTATGCAGCAATATTGATACATGGGCAGAGCCATGTATCAACCGGAGGGATGGTACAGGTAATTAGACAACACTTTGTAGCATAAGGATGGTAGAGCAGGTTAGGAAAGACGTTGTGGCCTACGTGATAACGAACTACTTAAAAACATTTTTTTTATAATAGATAAATATAGCAAATGGGTAGAAGAGTTCCCAACTTACTTGGTGGACACGATTATGGTAACAAAAAAATTAGGTCAAGATATTATCCCTAGAGTTGGGATACTAGGATCTATTTCTTTAAATAATGGATGACAGTTTAGCTAATCAGGTAGAACAAATAGAAGGCCAGAGTAAGGGACCAGAACAGGTAGATATAGAAGTTGAAGATATACTAGCAGAACACATGAGAAGACTGTTTGTTAACCAAACCCGTATGTCCAAGATTTTGTGTCCAACAGGTGAATTACAGGAGAAGGTGATTCACTCAATCCAACCAGGAGACTGGGTGTGGATCCAGTCCCTGAGGAGAATAGACTGTAAGCAGCCCCGTTGGGAAGGCCAATACCAGGTTCTGTTAACCTGTTTGGGCTGCAAGGGGCAGTATTGAGTAGCCAGAAAAAATGTGCCCATTTCAGACGGCCTCGTACTCAATTCTTGCTCGTACAATATGCATATTATTATTACTATTGGATAGAAAACACTTTCTAGTTTCTAAAACCGTTTGAATTATATCTGTGAGTCAAACAGAACTCATTTGGCACAAACTTCCTGACCAGGAAGTGGAAAGTCTGAAATCGAGGCTCTGTTTTTCTTCCTGCCTATACATGGGGATGAAACATAAGAGTCTACGTGCACTTCATAGACCTTCCCCTGGATGTCAAGAGGCTGTGAGAGAAGAAATTTCGTGTTTATCTTGGTCTGAAGTGGAATACAGGCTCTTTGTATGACGTGTCCCTCATTTCCGGTACTCTGAGGAGCGCGGTGGACAGTGGGATTGCCTTCTGTTTAGCTGCCGTTATGGACGACTACTATCTCCGGCTTTGATTTGATCTGATACATGTGACCATATCATCGTAAAGTATGTTTTTTCAATATAGTTTAATCAGATTATTGAAATTTTTTCGGGAGTTTTGCCGTGTTCCGTTCTCTGACTTTGTTGACGATGGAGAGATCCGTGCCACTTGGCTAGCACGCGTGCTAAATGAAGAGGGAAAGTGTCCGTTCTAATTCCAAACAACGACTGTTCTGGACAAAGGACACCTTGTCCAACATTCTGATGAAAGATCAGCAAAAGTAAGAAACATTTTATGATGCTATTTCATATATCTGTCGAACATGTTGTACTAGTCGTGGGCGGCCAACGTTTGGGTACTCTAGCTATACCGAAGCTGCATATCGTAATTAAGTTATTTTTTAGAATTCTAACACTGCGATTTCATTAAGAACTAATGGATCTATCATTTCCTATACAACATGTATTTTTTAGTTATGTTTATGAATAGCTATTTGGTCAGAATATGTGTGTCAGAAAGTGTCAGGAAAAATCCGGACGTAGTGGGAAAAAGTAGCTAAGTTAGCACACGTTGTAACCATTGATTTCAGCTCTAAATATGCACATTTTCGAACAAAACATAAGTGTATGTATAACCTGATGTTATAGGACTGTCATCTGAGGAAGAAAATCAAGGTTAGTCAAAAATTATATATCTTTTGCTTGTTTGTTACGATCGGTTACTTTTGCTACTGGGAAATGGCATGTGTTTCTGGCTATTGTGGTAAGCAAATATAACGCTATATTGTGTTTTCGCTGTAAAACACTTGATAAATCGGAAATATTGTCTGGAATCACAAGATGCCTGTCTTTCAATTGCTGTACACTATGTATTTTTCAGAAATGTTTTATGATGAGTATTTAGTTATTTGGCGTTGGTGTCTGCAATTTTTCTGTCTGCTTTCGGTGCAATTTCTGATTGTAGCTGCAATGTAAACTATGATTTATACCTGAAATATGCACATTTTTCGAACAAAACATAGATTTATTGTATAACATGTTATAAGACTGTCATCTGATGAAGTTGTTTGTTGGTTAGTTTGGTTGGTTCTTGGTTAGTTAGATTGGCTTTGTGCATGCTACCTGTGCTGTGAAAAATGTCTGTCCTCCTTTGTATTTGGTGGTGAGCTAACATAAATATACGTGGTGTTTTCGCTGTAAAACATTTAAAAAATCGGACATGTTGGCTGGATTCACAAGATGTGTACCTTTCATATGCTGTATTGGACTTGTTAATGTGTGAAAGTTAAATATTTATCTGCAGCCAGATTTCCTATCCCGACTGTTCATCACTGTGTGTGCTCCTAGAAGTATGAGTATGGGGTGGTACCTAGCAGACCGACTAAGGGCAGGAGAGGGTTGGCGGCTTGGTCATCTTTCTGATACATCCAGATCCACCACCTACCGGTACTAATTATATGACGCCATTGTCATTGATAAGAAGTAAAAGATAAACTATATAATACACTGATGAGTGACTTACAGAATAAGGAGTCAAAGAAGATCAAGATGTAGGATTTAAGGTAAACATTAAACAATTCCCTAGGAAAGCAATTAACTTTACAGGGATTGGGTTGGCCAGATTGAAGTACTCGGCCAACCCACCTCAGTTCACTTCAACTCCTGGTGAGTACCAGTGTTATAGATACAAGAATGGCACCGAGAACTTAGATGATTTTAATGGCTGAAAGGTAATCGTTAATGTGACTGACTTAGGTTTGGAAGTACAGGAGACAATTCTTAACCTCACAGCACCTATAACTGATGTAGCGTGGGCTCGGACCAGCAAAGGACGCATACGACAGAAACTACCAAAAAGGGTGGTTAGGAACTTGCGCCCCGGGGTTATTGGTCCAACCAGTTCGAGTTAGTCATCAGAAGCCAGTTATAGGAGGCTAAAGAAGGCACAGGAGGAGTTTTAACCAGGATGGGAGTCTAGATGGATGCTATTGGCATCCTCAGGGAAGTCCCAGATGAATCAAATAGGTGAAGGCTTTACCACTACATTATTTTGGTGGTTGACAATAAATAAAAATGTGGATTGGATTAATGACATCTATTATAATCAACAGAGATTTGTGAATGATACTGGGGATGCAGTGAAGGGGTTCCCTGACCAATTATCCGCCACCTCCCTCATGACCTGGTAAAATAGACTGACTCTCGATATGTTAATTGGCAGAAAAGGGCGGGGTATGTAGAATGATTGGGGTTCATTGCTGTACGTTTATTTTTTAATAACACAGCTCCAGATGGATCAGTGACCAAGGCCCTGGCTGGTTTAACTTCTTATGGTTGCAATCCCGTTAACGTGATCGATATGACAACCAGTGAAAGTGCAGGACGCCAAATTCAAACAGACATCTCATAATTAAAATTCCTCAAACATACATGTATCTAATACCATTTTAAAGGTAATCTTGATGTTAATCCCACCAAAGTGTCCAATTTCAAATAGGCTTTACAGCGAAAGCACCACAAACGATTATGTTAGGTCACCGCCAAGTCACAGAAAAATTCAGCCATTTTTCCAGTCACAAAAAAGAGGAGTCACAAAAAGCACAAATAGAGATAAAATTAATCACTAACCTTTGATGATCTTCATCAGATGACACTCATAGGACTTCATGTTACACAATACATGTATATTTTGTTTGATAAAGTTCGTATTTATATAAAAAATCTGAGTTTACATTGGCGCGTTACGTTCACTAGTTCCAAAAACATCCAGTGATTTTGCATAGCCACATACATTTTACAGAAATACTCATCATAAATGTTGATGAAGATACAACTGTTACACATGGAATTATAGATATACCTCTCCTTAACCTGTCTAGCCCCGGGGTTCCGCTAGCGGAACCCCCCCCCACATTCCACAGAAAAGGCAGCGCGCGAAATTCAAAAAATATTCTTTTGAAATATTTAACTTTCACACATTAACAAGTCCAATACAGCAAATGAAAGATAAACATCTTGTGAATCCAGCCAACATGTCCGATTTTTAAATGTTTTACAGCGAAAACACCACGTATATTTATGTTAGCTCACCACCAAATACAAAAAAGCACAGACATTTCTTTCACAGCACAGGTAGCCTGCACAAAACCCCCAAATAGAGATTGAATTAGTCACTAACCAAGAAACAACTTCATCAGATGACAGTCTTATAACATGTTATACAATAAATCTATGTTTTGTTAGAAAAATTTGCATATTTCAGGTATAAATCATAGTTTTACATTGCAGCTACAATCACAAATTGCACCGAAGCAGCAAGAATAACTACAGAGAGCAACGTGAAATACCTAAATACTCATCATAAAACATTTATGAAATTTATGACAGCAAATGAAAGATAAACATCTTGTGAATCCAGCCAATATTTCAGATTTTTTAAGTGTTTTACAGCGAAAACACAATATAGCATTATATTAGCATACCACAATAGCCAACCACACAACCGCATTCATTCACCGCAAAGGTAGCGATCGCAAAAAAACAGCAAAATATATAAAATTATTCACTAACCTTGACAAACTTCATCAGATGACAGTCCTATAACATCATGTTACACAATACATATATGTTTTGTTCGAAAATGTGCATATTTAGCGGTACAAATTGTGGTTTTACAATGTGATTACGTAGCCAAACTGCACAAAATTATCTGGATATATTTCTGACACTCACCTAATCTAATCAAAGAACTCATCATAAACTTTACTAAAAAATACATGTTGTACAGCAAATGAAAGATACACTAGTTCTTAAAGCAATCGCCGTGTTAGAATTCTAAAAATACATTTAGTACGACATACAGCTTACATTATAGCGAGACAGCGCCTGCAATGAGGGCGGAAAATAGTACTAAACATTTTCCACAGAAATACGAAATAACATCATAAATGGTTCCTACTTTTGCTGAGCTTCCATCAGAATCTTGTACAAGGAGTCATTTGTCCAGAATAAATCGTTGTTTGGTTTTAGAATGTCCTCTTCTCCTGTCGAATTAGCAACCAAAGCTAGCCAAGTGGCGCGAAGTTGTCCATCTTCACCAAAGGCAGAGAACGGAAAACGCCAAAACTCCCGATAAACGTTCAATAATCTGATAAAACTATATTGAAAAAACATACTTTACGATGATATTATCACATGTATCAAATAAAATCAAAGCCGGAGATATTAGCCGTCTATACCGAAAGCTTTTCAGAAGGCAATCCAGGGTTCCTTCCCGCGCCTTGCTGAACAAAGGAAATTTGGGGTCACGTCATTCCAAGAGCTCTTGTTCAACCTCAGATCAAGCTAGACACCCCATTTCACCTCCCACTGCCTGTTGACATCTAGTGGAAGGCGTATGAAGTGCATGTATATCCATAGATTTCAAGCAAATGAATAGGAAGGCCCTGGAACAGAGCCTCAATTTCAGATTTTTCACTTCCTGTCTGGAAGTGAAATATATAATTCAAACGGTTTTAGAAACTTGAGAGTGTTTTCTATCCAATAGTAATAATAATATGCATATTGTACGATCTATAATAGTGTACGAGGCCGTTTAAATTGGGCACGATTTTTTCCCAAAGTGAAAATAGCGCCCCCTATCCCAAAGAAGTTAATGCAACCGCTGTGTCAGATTTCAAAAGAACTTTACGGAAAAAGCAAACCATACAATAATCTGAGAACGGCACTCAGGAAAAAAAATGTATCCGCCATGTTGGAGTCAACAGAAATCAGAAATAACTATTATAAATATTACCTTACCTTTGATGATCTTCATCAGAATGCACTCCCAGGAATCCTAGTTCCACAATAAATGTTTGATTTGTTCGATAATGTCCATTATTTATGTTCAAGTAGCTACTTTTGTTAGGGCGTTTAGTACACAAATGTAAAAGCTCGTGCAGGTCCAGCCGAACGTTGGACGAAAAGTTCAAAAAGTTATATTACAGGTCGTAGAAACATTTCAAACTAAGTATAGAATCAATCTTTAGGATGTTTTTATCATAAATCTTCAATAATGTTCCAACCGGAGAATTCCATTGTCTGTAGAAAAGCCATGGAACGCAGGTCGCTATCATGTGAAATGCGCGTGACCAGGACGTGGCTCTCTGCCAGACCACTGACTCAAAGAGCTCTCATCCGGCCCCACATCACAGTAGAAGCCTCATTCAAGTTTCAAAAGACGGTTGACATCTAGTGGAAGACTTAGGAAGTGCAACATAACCAATATCCCACTGTGTATTCAATAGGGGCTGGGTTGATAATCGACCAACCTCAGATTTCCCAGTTCCTGTTTGGATTTCTTCTCAGGTTTTTGCCTGCCATATGAGTTATGTTATACTCACATACATCATTCAAACAGTTTTAGAAACTTCAGAGTGTTTTCTATCCAATACTAATAATAGTATGCATATATTAGCAACTGGGACTGAGGAGCAGGCCGTTTACTCTGGGCACCTCTGGGCACCTTTCATCCAAGCTACTCAATACTGCCCCTGCAGCCATAAGAAGTTAACCACATTAGCTCACGAATTAGCAGAGAACTCCGGGCTGGATAATTCTTTAACAAAGTGTGTTTGGGAAATGGAAAAATTTCATAATCACTGTGTTGTTGGCAACTTTCACCTGTATGAGTGTTTTGGTTCTGTGTGGATGTTGTTTGGTTCCATGTGTGAGAGGTTTGATCACCAGGACTCTGGAGAGGTCAATGACGCAACAGATGGTGAGGTACGGACCGATTCCGAGCTCCGGCCAGTGGGATGACGAATACAGGCCTCCAGGCCTAGGAGATGGCTCCATTTCTTTTAACTACGAGGAGCCAATGTTGGATGAGACTATTTTTAATGTTTAGACTGTTTTTATGAATATTGTAATAAAAATCCTAACAGGAAGCGTTATGATTGGATATAGGCCTATAACAGTCATTGATGAATATTGAATGTACATACATGAATTGGTTTGGATTATTCTTGTATACCATTCATGTTTCCATATAGTGTTTGAGGTATCAGGGTGTATTATTTGGTCATTAAGGGCGGATTGTTAATGGAATTTCTATGTTTAAATTAATGATTAGAATATTCCACCCTGAAACCAGATAATTGTATGAAATTGATTAATCATAAAATTATTATTAATGATGTGTGTAGTTTTAGTCAGTAAAATTATAATAAATGATGTGTGTAGTTTTAGTCAGAATTAGGGTAAAACAATATATCTGTACAATATGTCTTTATAGTATCTTAAACACAGACTGTCTGAGCAAAACTCGGTGCCGACCTTGGCTATTGGCCACTGAGAGATTTGGGAGAGGGCAGGGAGTACTTCTCACGGTCCCTAATCTTGGGTGAGGACAGGGAGTGCTTCTCACGGTCCCTAATCTTGGGTGAGGACAGGGAGTGCTTCTCACGGTCCCTAATCTTGGGTGAGGACAGGGAGTGCTTCTCACGGTCCCTAATCTTGGGTGAGGACAGGGAGTGCTTCTCACGGTATCCCTAATCTTTGTCGGCTGGGTAGTGATACAGTATGTGTGTAGGATACCTACTGTTCGTGTGTATGTATGTGCGTATGATATCTGCTGTTTGTGTGGAAGTATGTGCGCCGCTATAAAATGGATGTCTTTGTATTGTGGACTTCAGAACGTTCTCGTGAATAAACATTTGACTATTGTAGGCTGGGCCTCTGTCTGTTTTCATTTCAACCAGTATCTTACAAATTCTGGGTTGCAGACTGAGTAGTTAATTGAAGTTCAGTTTATGAACATTGAGAACATAGTTCTCTTAACAAGACCCTATGCATCTGCCATTTTCTCCTGCTCTTCTACACATATTCATATTCACTCACCTTCACACTCCCATTCATATGCACAAAACACACACACCCAAACACACCCATAAAATTGTTATTGACATGTATGCTATATTTCCTCTTTTGTACTGTCTTTTCAGTGTTGTAACGGCGTTCCTCCTCCTCTTCATCCGAAGAGGAGGAGCAGGGATTGAACCAAAATGCAGCTTCTTGATATGACATGATTTATTAAATTAAAGACGAAAAAACACGAAAACACTTTAACAAACTACAAAACAACAAACGACGTAGACGCACCTGAACATAAGAACTTACATGACACGAAGAACGCATGAAACAGGAACAGACTACATAAACCGAACAAACGAACCGAAAACAGTCCCGTGTGGCGCAACGTACATAGACACAGACACAGGAGACAACCACCCACAAACAAACAGTGTGAAAACACCTACCTTAATATGGCTCTCAATCAGAGGAAATGAAAACCACCTGCCTCTAATTGAGAGCCATATCAGGTCACCCTATTACCAACATAGAAACACATAACATAGACTACCCACCCAAACTCACGCCCTGACCGTCAAACACATACAAAATAACAGAAAACCGGTCAGGAACGTGACAAGTGTGTATTCCTTGCGTTTTATCTCAGCCTATCATACAGGTCCTGAAGTAATCAAATTAACTGGCCGTGAATTATTATTTACATTTACTTTTACACCTTTTTCTCCCCAACCTTGTCCCATCGCTGCAACTCCCCTACAGACTTGGGAGAGGCTAAGGTCAAGAGCCATGTGTCCTCTGAAACACAACCCTGCCAAGCTTGAAGATTACCATGCGAGGGTATTTAGCGTTCTTTTGTTTCAATTCATCTTCTAAAGTTTACTTGTTTCCAGAAGGCCAATTTTCTAAAGGAACGCTTTTGTACCTGTGAACTTTATGTAAGAAAGGTACTATATTGTCACTAAGGCACACATATAGCTCTGTTAAGGTGTGAACTGCAAGGGTACAATTAGTTACCTATAACTAATGGTACAATGGATGTGTCTTACAGGGTACCACTACAGTGCCAAGCGTTTGTGTAACGGTTGTCCTCCTCCTCTTCGTCCGAAGAGGAGGAGCAGGGATTGGACCAAAGCGCAGCGTATGTTGAATCCATAATAACGTTTATTAAAGAAAAATGACGAAGACACGAAAACACTTCAACAAACTACAAAATAACAAACGAAGTCAACAGACCTGAACAAAACGAACTTACATATACACGAAGAACACATGAACAGGTACAGACGACACAAACGAACGAACAAACGAAACAGTCCGGTGTGGTGCACAGACACAGACACGGAAGACAACCACCCACCAAATAAACAGTGTGAACAGCCTACCTTTATATGGTTCTCAATCAGAGGAAACGTCAAACACCTGTCCCTGATTGAGAACCATATAAGGCTAATTTCCAATGACCTAAACATAGAAACACAAAACATAGAATGCCCACCCCAACTCACGCCCTGACCAACTAAACACATATAAAAATAACAGAAAACAGGACAGGAACGTGACAGTTTGTACCCCTTTAAGTACAATTCTGTACCTTTTTTTCCTGAGATTGTGCAGTATAAACCAACAACATACTTAACAAAAATAGACCTACATTACACCCCAGTACTGCACATTCTATAAGATCGAGCACATGGAACAGGTCAAATGAATAATACAGTACAAACATAAAGAGATCTCAACATCTTCAGTGAATGGGAGGACTTGGTAATTGGGATCTGCACTGATACTGGCTAATTATGTGATTACAAAGCCTGCTGTAAATTATAATCACAGTACATTATTACGCTATCTGGGACGTGGTCTGTACTTTGGGAGATCTCCTGATCTCAGAATAATAATGTGGAAGTAGTAAAGACACAAACTTAGCTTGCATCAAAACTGATCCAAATATGGTAGCAGGTAGCCTATAGTTTACCACACACTATACAGAAGACTATATAGCCACACTTGACGAGGCACTATTCTAGGATGCACGGTGTGCAAAAATTGGACTTTGTAATTGTAAAGAAACGAGGGCAAGATTGCTTACAGGAGTTGAATGTGTGGCATCTATTTGCAGCAGCCGTCCTTTGCTGCTTTTCCTCGGATACAGACTTGTGATATTGAAATTACTTGTGGGAAGCATATTTTGGCTTTAATTTAGTTTTAATATCTGATGAGGCCTCATTTTCTCTGGCCGTGCTTGTTTCTCTCCCTCCCTCATAGTCCTGTAGTCTCCATGACAATATACACGTTCAGATGTTTGAATCTTATTACTTCTCTTTCCTTCTCCTCAACGATCCCATTAACAGTGCCCCCTCAGAGCGCTTCCGTACACACCATCCTGTAATTGCCCATTCTTCAGACAGAGAGCAGAGCAGCAGCAGAGATTGAAAAGGGCACTTTTTATGAGATGCAGAGGTCAGCCACCTAATTAGCAGCCCTCTCGGCCTTTCCATAAATTCACCATACCACCGCTGTTCTCTGTTGCTGTCGCCACCGTGTTCCTATTCATTCTCTATCTCTCCAACCGATGGCCCCTTTGAAGAGATCCCACTACAAAGGAAGATTGGATCCAACAACTTTTAATTAGCTGCTTTATGTGAGAAAAGACATGCAGTCAAGAAATCTGTAGAGTTACGGGAGCAATTAGGGTTAAGTGCCTTGCTCAAGGGCACATCGACAGATTTGTTTTCCCCTATTCGGCTCGGGGATTCGAACCAGCTACCTTTCGGTTACTGGCCCAAGGCTCTTAACTGCTAGGCTACCTGCCGCCACACAGAGAGGAAAATACAGTACAAACACTGCCATAACCTGGCAGCTCCCAATTCAATACACATAGCCTTGAAAAGGTAATCACAAGCTGAGAAATAGGAGGCAGGAGAGCACTGGTTCCTGGGCACATCTGTTGATGTGCCCTTGAGCAAGGCACTTAACCCTAATTGCTCCCTCAAGTCGCTCTGGATAAGAGTTTCTTCTAAATGACCTGCAGGTTAATAAGGCTCTATCGATACAGACACAGTAGATAGACAGGGTTTGGTTTTGAGACAGAGCCAGTTCCCTGCTTCTCCTGTCGTACAGACCGTATCTCCTGAAAGCCAGCCAGGCAATAAGCACCATTACCACCATGACTGTTCTGTTGTTGGGGCTCTAAATTGAGTGGGCTGACAGATTCGCTGCGTCTCTCTCTCTGGACAGAGGGAGCAGCGGATTATAGTATCATCCACAGCCACTGGGGAAAAGCCTCAACCCCAGTGAAATAGATATCAACCTAGGCCTTTGTTTAGTTCTTCTAAACAAAGCTTAAAACCCCAAACAGCAAGCAATGCAGATGTAGAAGCACGGTGGCTAGGAAAAACTCCCTAGAAAAGGAGTACTGTACTGTACCTGCCCCCTTCCTGTGCCCATTGTCCCCTTTCTCCCTCCTCTTATTCTCCTGTGCGGTGGCGTGCTGAGGGTTGAGGTGGTCTGAGAGCCTGGAGCCATGCTCTTATATAACACCCACACAAATAATGTAGTGTGAAAGACAACCGCTGCGTGAGCAGAGGGAAACAAATCCTGCCTGAACACTACAGTGCTGCTGTTGAGTGCATGGCTCCTACCATTACTACTTTAAGAGGGACAGGAATAGGGGCTGGGAAAAGGGACAGGGGGGGGGGGGGGGGGGGGGGGTCAGGGGGGGGGAACACACTGGTTGAATCAATGTTGTTTCCACATAATTTCAATGAAATTACGTTGAACCAATGTGGAATAGACGTTGAATTGACGTCTGTGCCCAGGGGGTTGGGGCCATTATAAATACAGGGACAGGGGCTGCTGGAAGCTGTTTTTTTTCTATCTTTCAAGGAGATTAGTTGTATCTGGAAATCTCCTTTACCCACATCGAGACACAAGCAGGACAATCCAACCATACCTCTGCAAATCAAATCGTATTGGTTGTATACACAAATTTGCTATGTTATTGCAGGTGCAGTAAAAAAATAGTTTTTCTAGTTCCAACAGTGCAGTAATACCAAGCAATAAAACATTTAAACAGCAAGTAAACATTATTAAAGTGAACAGTGCACTCAGAACAGCATCAATTCATCGGGGCATGGACTCTACAAGGTGTTGACAGTGTTCCACAGGGATGCTGGCCCATTTTTTTCTCCAATACTTCCCACAGTTGTCAAGTTGTCTGGATGTCCTTTGGGTGGTGGACCATTCTTGATACACACGTGAAATGGTTGAGCGTGTTCTTGTCAGAAAACCAGTGCCCCTAGGACCTACTACCATACCATGTTTAAGACACTTAAATCTTTTGTCTTGCCCATTTACCCTTTGAATGGCACACATACACAATCCATGTCTCAATTCCAAATCAAAATGTATTTGTCATGTGCGCAGAATACAACCGGTGCAGACCTTACAGTGAAATGCTTACTTACAGGCCCTAACCAACAGTGCAGTGTTTAAGTAAAAAAAATAGGTATTAGGTAAACAATAGATAAGTAAAACAAATTATAAACAACCACGTTACAAAGATCATGAAAAATAACAGCAAGGCTACAACAGTAGCGAGGCTACAGTTGAAGTCAGAAGTTTACATACACTTAGGTTGGAGTCATTAAAACTCGTTTTTAAACCACTCCACACATTTCTTGTTAACAAACTATAGTTTTGGCAAGTCGGTTAGGACATCTACTTTGTGCATGACACAAGTAATTTTTCCAACAATTGTTTACAGACAGATTATTTCACTTATAATTCACTGGAATTCACTATATCACAATTCCAGTGGGTCAGAAGTTTACATACACTAAGTTGACTGTGCCTTTAAACAGCTTGGAAAATTCCAGAAAAGTATGTCATGGCTTTAGAAGCTTCTGATAGGCTAATTGACATCATTTGAGTCAATTGGAGGTGTACCTGTGGATGTATTTTAAGGCCTACCTTCAAACTCAGTGACTCTTTGCTTGACATCACGGGAAAATCAAAAGAAATCAGCCAAGACCTCAGAAAAAATATTGTAGACCTAAACAAGTCTGGTTCATTATTGGGAGCAATTTCCAGATGCCTGAAGGTACCACATTTATCTGTACAAACAATAGTACGCAAGTATAAACACCATTGGACCACACAGCCGTCATACCGCTCAGGAAGGAGCCGTCATACCGCTCAGGAAGTATGTTCATCTCCTAGAGATGAACATACTTTGGTGCGAAAAGTGCAAATCAATCCCAGAATAACAGCAAAGGAAACAGGTACAAAAGTATCTATGTCCACAGTAAAACGAGTCCTATATCGACATAACCTGAAAGGCTGCTCAGCAAGGAAGAAGCCACTGCTCCGAAACCGCCATAAAAAAGCCAGGCTACGGTTTGCAACTGCACATGGGGACAAAGATTGTACCTTTTGGAGAAATGTCCTCTTGTCTGATGAAACAAAAATAGAACTGTTTGGCCATAATGACCATCGCTATGTTTGGAGTAAAAAGGGGGATGTTTGCAAGCCGAAGAACACCATACCAACCGTGAAGCACGGGGGTGGCAGCATCATGTTGTGGGGGTGCTTTGCTGCAGGAGAGACTGGTACACTTCACAAAATAGGTGGCATAATGAGGATGGAAAATTATTGAAGCAATATCTCAAGACATCAGTCAGGAAGTCAAAGCTTGGTCACAAATGTGTCTTTCAAATGGACAATGACCCCAAGCATACTTCCAAAGTTGTGGCAAGATGGCTTAAAGACAACAAAGTCAAGGTATTGGGAGTGGCCATCACAAAGCCCTGACCTCCATCACAGAAAATGTATGGACAGAACTGAAAAGCGTGTGCGAGCAAGGAGGCCTACAAACCTGACTCTGTTACACCAGCTCTGTCAGGAGGAATGGGACAAAATTCACCCAACTTATTGTGGGAAGTTTGTGGAAGGCTACCCGAAACGTTTGACACAAGTTAAACAATTTCAAAGGCAATGCTACCAAATAGTAATTGAGTGTATGTAAACTTCTGACCCACTGGGAATGTGATGAAAGAAATAAAAGCTGAAATAAGTAATTCTATCTATTATTATTCTGACATTTCACATTCTTAAAATAAAGTGGTGATCCTAACTGACCTAAGACAGGGAATTTTTACGAGGATTAAATGTCAGGAATTGTGAATTTCTGTGTTTAAGTGTATTTGGCTAAGGTGTATGTAAACTTCAGACTTCAACTGTATATACAGGCACCGGTTAGTCGGGCTAATTGAGGTAGTATATACATGTACATATTGTTAAAGTGACTATGCATATATGATAAACAGAGAGTAACAGCAGCATAAAATAGGGGTTGGGGGGGTGGGACAATGCAAATAGTCCGGGTAGCCATTTGATTACATGTTCAGGAGTCTTATGGCTTGTGGGTAAAAGCTGTTGAGAAGCCTTTTGGTCCTAGACTTGGTGCTCCGGTACCGCTTGCCATGCGGTAGTAGAGAGAACAGTCTATGACTGGGCTGGCTGGGGTCCTTGACAATTTTTAGGGCCCTCGCTTCATACTCGTCGCCAAACCCACTGGCTCCAGGTCATCTCCAAGTCTTTGCTAGGTAAAGCCCCGCCTTATCTCTGCTCACTGGTCACCAGAGCAGCACCCACCCGTAGCATGCACTCCAGCAGGTATATCTCACTGGTCACCCCCAAAGCCAATTCCTGCTTTGGCCGCCTTTCCTTCCAGTTCTCTGCTGCCAATGACTGGAACTAACTGCAAAAATCACTGAAGCTGGAGACTCATATTTCCCTCACCTAACTTTAACAGAGCAGCTCACAGATCACTGCACCTGTACATAGCCCATCTGTTAATAGCCCATCCAACTACCTCATCCCCATACTGTATTTATTTATTTGTTTTGCTCCTTTGCAACCCAGTATCTCTTCTTGCACATGCATCTTCTGCACATCTATCACTTCAGTGTTTAATTGGTATATTGTAATAACTTCGCCACCATGGCCTATTTATTGCTTTACCTCCCTTATCTTACCTCATTTGCACACACTGTATATAGACTTTTTCTACTGTATTATTGATTGTATGTTTGTTTATTCCATGTGTAACGCTGTGTTGTTATATGTGTCGAACTGCTTTGCTTTATCTTGGCCAGGTCGCAGTTGTAAATGAGAACTTGTTCTCAACTAGCCTACCTGGTTAAACTTTTGGTGAAATAAAAAAATAAAACGCCTGGTGTAGAGGTCCTGGATGGCAGGCAGCTTAGCCCCAGTGATATACTCGGCCGTACGCACTATCCTCTGTAGTGCCTGCGGTCGGAGGCTGAGCAGTTGCCGCACCAGACAGTGATGTAACCAGTCAGGATGCTCACGGTGTTGCAGCTGTAGAACGTTATGAGGATCTGAGTACCCGTGCCAGATCTTTTTAGTTTCCTGAGGGGGAATAGGCTTTGTCGTGCTCTCTTCACGACTGTCTTGGTGTGTTTGGACCATTCTAGTTTGTTGGTGATGTAGACACCAAGGAACTTGAACCTCTCAACCTGCTCCACTACAGCCCTGTCGATGAGAATGGGGGCATGCTCGGTACTCCTTTTCCTGTAGTCCACAATCATCTCCTTTGTCTTGATTATGTTGAGGGATAGGTTGTTATTCTGGCACCACCCAGCCAGGTCTCTGACCTCCTCCCTATAGGCTGTCTCGTCATTGTCGGTGATCAGGCTGTTGTGTCGTCTGCAAACTTAATGGTCTTGGTGTCGTGCCTGGCCACGCAGTTGTGGGTAAACAGGGAGTATAGGAGGGGACTGAGCACGCACCCCTGAGGGGCTCCAGTGTTGAGGATCAATGTGGTGGATGTGTTGCTACCTACCCTCACCACCTGGGGGCGGCCCGTCAGGAAGTCCAGGATCCAGTTGCAGAGGGAGGTGTTTAGTCCCAGGATCCTTTGCTTAGTGATGAGCTTTGAGGGTACTATGGTGTTGATCGCTGAGCTGCCGTCAATGAATAGCATTCTCACGTAGGTGTTCCTTTTGTCCAGGGTGGAAAGGGCAGTGTGGAGTGCAATTGAGATTGCATCATCTGTGGATCTGTTTGGGCGGTATGAAAATTGGAGTGGGTCTAGGATTTCTGGGATAATGGAGTTAAAACCTTTTCTCAATAGGGGGCGCTGTTGGGACTTTGTAATAATTACGTTCCCAAATTAAACTGCCTCGTACTCAATTCTTGCTCGTACAATATGCATAGTATCATTACTATTGGATAGAAAACCCTCTCTAGTTTCTAAAACCGTTTGAATTATTTCTCTGAGTGAAACAGAACTCATTCTGCAGCACATTTCCTGTCAGGAAGTGAGATTTCTGAAATCGAGGTCCCTGTTCTGAGGTCAGTTTATAAGTCCCCATGCAAGCTACGGGGCTACATGCACTGCATACGCCTTCCTCTAGATGTCAGTAAGCGGTGAGAATTTGAATGGGCTGGATTGCACAATCTGGGACACTATAAAGGCTCATGGAACGGAAGTACCGTTCTTTTCAACGGGGCGCTTGGCGCAAGAGGGACATCACAATGGCATCCTGAAAAGCTTTCGTTTTAGCAGTTCTGTATCTCCGGCTCTGATTTAATTTGATTTTTGTCTTAAAAACTTCAAAAGGTAGTTAATTTAAACCGACTTATAGCAGTTTATATCAGTTTAATGGGATTTTCTGGGGTTTCTTTGTCACACGCTATCAGGAGTTGGACACCTCTCAGGTGGAGGGCTAGCATTAGCTGCTATTTCTACAGGAGAAGAGGACATCTTTCAACCAAAAGACGATTGTTCTGGAGAAAGGACACCTTGCCCAAGATTCTGATGGAAGCTCAGCTAATAGTAAGCAGTCTTTATGCTGTTAATTCGTATTTATGTTGACAAATGTCAAATAATAATTCCGGCATGAATTTCGGTGCGGTCTGGCTTTAGCGCACGCTGTATGTTGAAGTAACGTTAATTTTAAAAATGTAACACAGCGATTGCATTAAGAACTAATTTGGCTTTGATTTGCTGTCCAACCTGTATTTTTTAGTCAAGTTTTGGATTAGTTACTGATTAGAATAGGTGCCTCTCCAAAGATTTCTCCCGACATTTTCTGGGCAGCTTGGCAACTTTTCTCATTGTATAACCACAATTTGTGCCACTAAATATGCACATTTTCGAACAAACTCTATATGCATTGTGTAATATGATGTTATAGGACTGTCAGCTGAAGAATCCTGAGAAGGTTAGTGAAAAAATGTATATATTTTGGTGGTTTATACGATATCGTTATTTTTGGCTTGAATCAATGCTGTTGTGATGTTTGCTATTGTGGTAAGCTAATATAACGCTATATTGTGTTTTCGCTGTAAAACACTTAGAAAATCTGAAATATTGGCTGGATTCACAAGATCTGTGTCTTTCATTTGCTGTACGCTGTGTATTTTTAAGAAATGTTTTATGATGAGTAATTAGGTAATACACGATGGTCTCTGTAGTTATTCTAGTTGCTTTGGTGAGAGTTGTGATGGTGGCTGCAATGGTAAACTATGATTTATACCTGAAATATGCACATTTTTCTAACAAAACATATGCTATACAATAAATATGTTATCAGACTGTCATCTGAGGAAGTTGTTTCTTGGTTAGTGGCTATTTATATCTTTATTTGGTCGAAATTGTGATAGCTACCTATGCAGGAAAAAAATGGTGGACAAAAAAAGTTGTGTCTTTTGCTTTCGTGGTTAGCTAATAGATTTACATATTGTGTCTCCCTGTAAAACATTTTAAAAATCAGAAATGATGGCTGGATTCACAAGATGTGTATCTTTCATCTGGTGTCATGGACTTGTGATTTAATGATATTTAGATGCTACTATTTACTTGTGACGCTATGCTAGGCTATGCTAGTCAGCTTTTTTACTGGTGGGGGTGCTCCTGGACCCGGGATTGGGAGGAAGTAGAAGTTAATGTGAGCCATTACCAGCCTTTCAAAGCACTTCATGGCTACGGACATGAGTGCTACAGATCTGTAGTCATTTGGGCAGGTTGCCTTGGTGATCTTGGGTCTGCTTGAAACATGTTGGTATTACAGACTCAATCAGGGACATGTTGAAAATGTCAGTGAAGACACTTGCCAGTTGGTCAGCACATTCCCGGAGCACACGTCCTGGTTATCCGTCTGGCCCCGCGGCCTTGTGAATGTTGACCTGTTTAGAGGTCTTACTCACGTCGGCTATGGAGAGCGTGATCACACAGTCGTCCGGAACAGCTGATGCTCTCATGCATGCCTCAGTGTTGCTTGCCTCGAAGCGAGCATAGAAGTGATTTAGCTCGTCTGGTAGGCTCGTGTCACTTGGCATCTCGCGGCTGTGCTTCACTTTGTAGTCTGTAATGCCCACACATAAGATGAGCGTCGGAGCCGGTGTAGTACGATTCAATCTTAGCCCTGTATTGACGCTTTGCCTGTTTGATGGTTCGTCGGAGGGCATAGCAGGATTTCTTATAAGCTTCAGGGTTAGAGTCCCGCACCTTGAAAGCGGTAGGTCTACCCTTTAGCTCAGTGCGAATGTTGCCTGTGATCCATGGATTCTGGTTGGGGTATGTACGTACAGTCACTGTGGGGACGACGCCATTGATGCACTTATTGATAAAGCCAGTGACTGATGTGCTGTACTCCTCAATGCCATCGGAAGAATCCCAGAACATGTTCCAGTCTGTGCTAGCAAAACAGTCCTGTAGTTTAGCATCTGCTTGATCTGACCGCTTTTTAATAGACTGAGTCACTGGTGCTTCCTGTTTTAATTTTTTGCTTGTAAGCAGGTATCAGGAGGATAGAATTGTGGTCAGATTTACCAAATGGAGGGCGAGGGAGAGCTTTGTATGCGTCTCTGTATGTCACACCCTGACCTTAGAGATCCTTTTTATGTCTCTTTTTTGGTTTGGTCAGGGCATGAGTTGGGGTGGGCATTCTATATTTTGTGTTTCTATGATTTTCTATTTCTATGTTTTGGCATGTGTATGGTTCCCAATCAGGGACAGCTGTCTATCGTTGTCTCTGATTGGGAACCATACTTAGGTAGCTCTTTTTTCCACCTGTGTTTGTGGGAAGTTGACTTTTGTTTAGGGCACATAGCCTGTAGCTTCACGGTTTGTTTTTGTAGTGTTTGTTGTTTTGTTCGGCGTCATTTTATCAAATAAAGAGAAAATGTACGCTCACCACGCTGCACCTTGGTCCTCTGCTTTCAACAGCCGTGACACTGTGTGTAGAGTACCGATGATCTCAATTTTTTTTCCTCTGGTTGCACATTTAACATGTTGATAGAAATTAGGTAAAACTGATTTAAGTTTCCCTGCATTAGTCCCCGGCCACTAGGAGCACCGCCCCTGGGTGAGCGGTTTCCTATTTGCTTATTTCCTTATACAGCTGACTGAGTGCTGTCTTAGTGCCAGCATCCGTCTGCTGTGGTAAATAAACAGCCAAGAAAAGTATTGATGAAAACTCTCTTGGCAAATAGTGTGGTATACAGCTTATCATAAGATACTCTACTTCAGGCGAGCAAAATCTAGAGACTTTCTTAGATTTCGTGCACCAGCTGTTGTTTACAAATATGCACAGACCGCCCCCCTCGTCTTACCTGAGTGTACTGTTCTATCTAGCCAGTGCAGCGTATATACAGCTAGCTGAATATCCATAAAGTATAAAGTATGTCATCATTCAGCCACGATTCCGTGAAACATAAGATGTTACAGTTTCGGATGTCCCGTTGGTAGGATATTCGTGACCGTACCTCGTCTAATTGTCCAATGATTGTATGTTGACGAGTAATACGAGGTACGGTCAGACGAGGTACGGTCACGAATTCCCACTTGCCGTCTGCGGAGCCTTACGAGGCACCCCGCTCTGTGTCCTCTGTACCCGCGTCCCTTTCTCTTGCCAATGACAGGCATGTTGGCCTTGTCGGGTGTTCGAAGTACATCCTGGGCATCCTGCTTGTTGAAGAAAAAAAATTGTCTAATCCGAGGTGAGTGATCGCTGTCCTGATATCCAGAAGCTCTTTTTTGTTGTAAGATACGGTGGCAGAAACATTATGTACAAAATAAGTTACAAATAACGTGAGAAAAAACACATAGCACAATTGGTTAGCCTGTAAAACTGTTGCCATTTCTTCTGCGGCCATTTTATAATTTGTCTAGAGGCTTAAAACATTTTCTTTAACCTGTCTCCTCCCCTTCATCTAAACTGATTGAAGGGATTTTAACAAGTGACATCACTAAGGGATCATAGTTTTCACCTGGATTCACCTGGTCATGGTGTCCTTAATGTTTTGTACACTCAGTGTATGTACATTGGGCAGCAGTCTCTAAGGCTAGTAGCAGTGACTAAGGTTCAGGGCAGGGTACTGGGCGGAGGCCGGCTTGTGGTGACTGTTTAACAGTCTGATGGCTTGGAGATAGAAGCTGTTGCTCAGTCTCTCTGCAAAACTTCATTTCTCCAAATTCAGATTAGATTTTTGTTCAGTACCAGAGGGGGATCATGGGTAGTGAGGCCAGAGTTTAGACAACTAGGCCCAGACTACCAGTTCTATGGGTCAATAGTACACTGGTAAGCAGTGCCCACAAGGGCCCGGTTGGCGTTAGTGCTAGACTATTGTCACGAGGGTAGATCTCTGATTGTAGAGGGACATCCTGTCGGTATGGTGCAGGTTGGGACAGATGAAGCATGGCAGAGGGGGAGGAGTGACGGGATGGAGGGATGGCAGGAGAAGCAGATGGAGGAAGGATGTAACAATGCTGCACCCTTGCAGCCGGGGAACCAGAGGATAGACAGAATGAGAAAAAGAGGGCAGAGGAGGACAGAGGAGTGTGTGATAAATGTGTTGTTTTGGCTACGCCTGATTAGACAGCTGAATTGTGACCTGTGGCGGGCAGATCTGGCCGTGCCAGGCAGTGCCTCTGGGACAGGCTTTTCACATACTAATCTGCCCTGACCCCCAGGCCCTTACAAGGCCAACGACAGGCGGGCAGCAGGGCACAGTGGCCAGTAGATAACCCCCAACAGTAGCTTCCCTCCTAACAACACCCATAATGATACCAGGGCAACACATGTCATGTGGACTGGAGCTGGGGGGTAGACAGGATGGGTTCTACTGGGATGATGGTTGTCTGCACTGACTACAGTACAACCACCATTCAAATGATACTCATGGAAGTGGAGGCTGATACATTGGATTCTAATAATGTAAGTTTAATACTCTTTATCCCGACCAACATTTATATTTACCTCAATCCAAGAGCCAAACTGTTCTCGCACTTTTCTTTAACCTCTATCACTTTCCCAAAATCCCCTCTTCCAACCAACCGCCTATCAGACCGTGGTTTTTAATGCAAGACTGTGCTTAAGGGTATTCAAAGTTAGAATAGTCCCAAAATGACTGACTACTTCAAAGGCTCCGTGTTTAGAAACAAACTCCCGCGGTGGCGGGCCTGGAGTATTGGGTTATGGAGAGCTTGCCAACATAGTATTGGTCTAAGGGGCATTGCCATTCACGTAAAATTGTGTGTCTATGCCTAATGTGGGATGCAGTAAAATATCAGGACAAAGTACTCTACCAGAAAATATGTAATGAGAGAGAGAGACATCCATCCATCCAACAAACAAACAAACACTCGGGGGCAAGTGGCAGACACGTCTGAGACATGAGGTGATATCCACCTGCTCACCAGGATGTAAATTGACAGACTGGCTCTTCCATGGTGGAGTCTGAGGCACCTGGGGTCTATCACCACAATCTCCGTCTGTCTCTATAGAAGTCTGCTCTGCATCTCAAATGTCACCCTTCCCCCTATATAGTGCACTACTTTTGACAAGGGCCCATAGGGCTCTGGTCAAATGTAGTGCACTATATAGGAAAATAGGCTGACATTTGGGACGCATCCCTGCTCCCCCATCTCCCTCACTCCCCAGCCAGTCCAAAGCCAACGATCCCTGAACCACTCAAATACTGCAACAGCAGGTGCAATTTCATCAAAATAGGCCATAACTGTCAGCATCATGGAAAATGATGACGCCCATCTGTTAACTACAGTGTGTGTTATTTTGCAAGAATTGATTGTGGTACGTTTGAGGTAGGCTAAACACTATTATTACGTCTGATCCTTTCTTTCAGCGTTTGTTGGAAAGTGTCATGACACGTCAATGAAGGTGTAACGGCACTTTTCTCTTCGTGACTTGGCCTCATGAGAATAAGCATCAGCTGAGTGTCTGATTCACAAAGATCCTATTACATTTCTATAGGTAATTCTATAGTCTGAGTAATGTAATTTACTAAAAAGAGAGAGGAAGTCAGACTCAGTGGAGGGTAGGACCATCCTCCTCAGTGAATTTCAAAAAAATAAAAAAGGTAAAACACTGAAAATGTTATCCTTTTTAGATAAAACTATACTAAATATATTCACGTCACCAAATAATTGATTAAAACACACTGTTTTGAAATGAAGGTCTACAGTAGCCTCAACAGCACTCTGGAGCATAGTACCATGGTGTAGCTGGAGTTCTCACCCCCTTCCATAGACTTACACAGTAATTATCACAACTTCCGGAGGACGTCCTCCAACCTATCAGAGCTTAATTTCTTCAAAAATGAAGGAGGAGCAAGAGAGAGAAAGAGGGAGTGTCTTTTTTTTCAGTTTCCCTTACTTAGCTAGCAAATGCAGCTGGCTGGTTTAGTTACTCAAACACCCGGCTCAAACAGAGGGATGCTATGTTAGCTAGCTGGCTATGACAGTAGTTCTATTAGCTATGTTGACTAGGACGTTACTTTAGCTAATATGGTGACAACGATGTAGGCTGTGTGTAGCGGTTATGACATGGTTTGGCTTGGAAAGGTTTTTTAGCCTGGTCACATACAGCTGATGTGTTGTTCATTGAAGTCCACAAACAAAGGGAAAAGGTGAGAGGAGTAGAGTGCATTAAGGCGAGAAGGAATACAAAGTGGCTACTATGAAAGTGAACTGTGTTTATGCATGATCAGGGGTGCATTCGTTCTGCCGATTCTGTTAAAATGTTTCTTAAACGGAAGCAAACGAAACGGGGATAAAAATACCTGAATTGATCAAATGGAAACTCCCGTTTGCAACTGTTGGACTAATGATTACATCATAGATAAGCTGGATGCAGGCAAGAGTGTGCAAGGGGGTATTGAATGTGTCACTGTCTGTCCATGTGTCACTGTCTGTCATATCAAATGTTTCTCTCAACCTACGTTGTAAACTTTCATTCATAGGCTAGGTTGTAGCAACCTTATCATGAGTATAGGGAGAATTTGAGTATCATGTAGTAGCCTAAACCTATCAATGTTACATGGAACTGGGTGAATGGGATATAAATGACAGTCATCCAACATGCTGTAATAGAAATAAGGCCATGCTCATGATTTTTTTTTATCCTCCTCATAAACGGCACTGGTCAGAATGATAGCGGACTGGGCTGTAATAATCATTAATGGCTGACTAGCTGTTGTTCCACACTGAATTTATGACTTTCTAGAGTAATAAGAACAGACAAGATGTTGTGATTTGCTTCCAATTTGAGAGAGCACTCATGCACACGCACACACGCACACACACGCACGCACACACACCAAACATTTAAATGACAGCGCAAACAACATTATGAAAACACTGCCTAATGGGAAATATAGCTATTCAAATATATATGTTTCAGGAGAAACATTGATTTCATTAATACAACTCAGCCTGGAAGAAAGCTAATTGAAAAACCCAACAGCTAATGTTTCCTTGTTTATGCATACCCAACGTGGTACATATCTCAGGGTAATTCTTATTATTCTATACGTAAATCTGTGACACTCCATTTAGTATATGTTACGTTACGTAAGGCTACATTATGAATGGAATAGCGGTTGTACAATATCATCTGAATTAGAGGACGTATAGCAGGTATCATCAACTAGATTCAGCCATGGGCCAATTTTTTCTTGAGCAGAAGGTCAGGGGGCCCAAATATAATTACTAATCATTTGTTGACTGCAAATTGACCGCAAGAAGCCCAAACAGATATAATATTTTAGTAAAACAATCATTTCAAACCTTGCTTACATTTGTATACAATCATATATCTCTCTCTATGATTTCCAAAATAAAAATTCTGACGTATAGTATCATACGTCTAACACGATCTTACAACAGCATACAAATTGGATAATGTAACTAATCATATATCTTGGAGGACATATAGTATTGTACGTTTTTATCTGAGACCAGAGTGCCTTTTGAGTCGTAACAACAAAGGAGAAGCTGGTTGAGAGAATGCCAATGGTGTGCAAAGCTGTCATGAAGGCAAAGGGTGGCTACTTTGAAGAATCTTAAATATAAAATATATTTTGATTTGTTTAACACTTTTTTGTTTACTACATGATTCCATATGTGTTCTTTAATAGTGTTGATATCTTCACTATTATTCTACAATGTAGAAAATAGTAAAAATAAATTAAAGCCCTGGAATGAGTAGGCGTGTCCAAACTTTTGACTGCCACTGTACATTTAATTTGAACACATTCCAGCACATATTGATGTGGATGGTGGTGATGATGACAACAATGATGATGATAATGGTAATGATGATTATGGCCATAACCAACATTAGTTCCCGAAACACGTATTTGATTTGAGAATACTGTACATTGACAAGCAATATGTCAGTAAGCAGAAATGTAAAAACGGATGTGGATAGAGGTGATTATGATAATGAGTGATGATTATTACAATGACAATGATGATGATGACGATGAGCATCTGACAAGCAGTGAATCTTGCCATCACAAATAAATATTTGTCCTAGCCATATTGAGAATACTGTATGTTTACAGGGAATTTGTCAGTAACCATAAATGTGGAATAGGCTAAAGACGGCGATTAGGCTAGAGAGGCCGGCGAGGGATGTAAGCCCAGGTGCATTCTGGGATTGAACCCTCGCCATGGGCCCTAATTCAGCTCCATCCTGCATTAATTGAGTTTTTGCATTTCTCTACGATAAAACCCTGGCAACCGGATTCCAGCTTCTCTATGGCCAGTGATACAGATTTGATTTCCAAACAGGCCGGAGCCCGGGCTACAAAAGAGACAGCTGAAAGAGACTAAGGGGATATAGAAGGCTCCTTTTGCTTCAGACCGCCAGCTGCCTTCCCCCCAGTCAACATGCTCTTTCATGTGGAGCCACAGAGAGAGAATGTGTGTGAGACACAGAGACACAGAGAGACACAAAGACAGAGAGCGATAGGGATGGAGAGAGAAAGGGAGAGAGCCATGGACACATAATGCAGACAGGCCCCAGAGAGAGATAGAGAGAGAGGGAGAGAGGCTAGAGCTATATCCACCTCTATAGGTAACCTAACCGGATCTCAGCATCAACACATCCCTTTGATATGATGCTGTACTGTCCAACTGGACAAGGCCATTCATTCATCCTTGATTAGATGGCTGTGAAAAGTTGAGTTTTTTCCTACATGAAAAGATCCTTTGACCGTTTGCAGTCAAATCCCTCTGAAAAAGGCAACAATTAGTTGTAAGCATCTTAACATAATAGGAAGACTGGTCTCTCAGGTAGCCAACATGAATGTGTTTTAAACAGTGGCGTCATTTCGGGTGAGTTATAATGTTGAAGCTCATTTACTGCATATATACACAATTTAAAAACTCTAAAATGCTATTTGGAGAACAGCAAAAACAAGCTACATTTACTCTAGCCATTATCACCTTGGCTACTTTAGCTTCATTCCCCTAAAGCTTCTTTGTGATAGGGGGCAGCATTTTCACTTTTGGATGACATAGTGAACTGCCTCCTACTCTGTCCCAGATGCTAACATATGCATATTATTATTACTATTGGATATAAAACACTCTGAAGTTTCTAAAACTGTTTGAATGATGTCTGTGAGTATAACAGAACTCATATGGCAGGCAAAAACCTGAGAAAAAATCCAAACAGGAAGTGAGAATTCTGAGGCTGGTCGATGTTCAAATCATCGCCTATTCAATTCCCTGTAAGATATGGATCTGTTTGCACTTCATACGCCTTCCACTAGATGTCAACAATCTGTAGAACGTGGAATGAAGCCTCTACTGTGATGTTGAGCCGGATGGGAGGTGTTTCAGTCATTGCTCTGGCAGAATGCCAGTTCCTGGTCACGCGCGTTCCAAACGATATCGTCTTGCTTTCCATAACTTCTAGAGACACAAAGGAATTCTCCGGTTGGAACGTTATTGGATAGTTATGATAACAACATCCTGAAGATTGATTCTCTACTTAGTTTGACCAGTTTATTCGACCTGTTATATAACTTTTTGAAGTTTTTGTCCGAGTTCGCCTGCATCTGCGCGAGCATTTGGACATGTGGACTAAACGTGCTAGCAAAAGTAGCTACTTAGACATAAGTAATGGACATTATCGAACAAAACAACGATTTATTGTGGAACTAGGATTCCTGGAAGTGCATTCTGATGAAGATCATCAAAGGTAAGGGAATATTTATGATGTCATTTCGTATTTCTGTTGACTCCAACATGGCGGAGAAATGTTGTTATATCTGAGCGCCGTCTCAGATTATTGCATGGTGTGCTTTTTCCGTAAAGTTTTTTTGAAATCTGACACAGCGGTTGCATTAAGAACAAGTGTATCTTTAATTCTATGTAAAACATGTATCTTTCATCAAAGTTTATGATGAGTATTTCTGTTATTTGACGTGGCTCTCTGCAATTTCTCCGGATATTTTGGAGGCATTTCTGAACATGGCGCCAATGTAAACCGAGATTTGTGGATATAAATATGCACATTATAGAACAAAACATAAATGTATTGTGTAACATGATGTCCTATGAGTGTCATCTGATGAAGATCATCAAAGGCTAGTGATTAATTTTATCTCTATTTCTGCTTTTTGTGACTACTATCTTTTGCTGGGAAAATGGCTGTGTTTTTCTGTGGCTATGTACTGAGCTAACATAATCGTTTGGTGTGCTTTCGCCATAAATCCTTTTTGAAATCAGACATGTTGGCTGGATTCACAACATGTGTAGTTTTAATTTGGTGCCATTCATGTGTGATTTCATGAAAGATTGATCTTTATAGTAATATATTTGAATTTGGAGCGCTACATTTTTTCTGGCTTTTGGCCAAGTGGGACGCTACCGTCCCACATATCCCAGAGATGTCCCCTAAGAAGTCAAACAGCAGTTACTTAGCCATCTACAGTCATCTTCCACCTCCGGACTTATAAAAGAAAGTCGCGCTGTTCACTGCAGCTGCATCAGCTCGATGAGCTCTAAAGCCAGCCAGCCCCGAGAAGGAGTCTGCATGGTCTTAAAACCTGCCAGCTATTACCTCTAAATTGCATTTGCCTTTTATTCAGGATTGGAATGATTTTTGTAGCCTATTTGAAATTGTTGCTGTAGAGCTAGGGTATAGCGACTGCCATACCCAATTGACAACCCTGTTTTCAAAGCGGATTAAAACATTCTGGTTTAGATGCAGTGTTCAGGTGGTAAATAAATCCCAAACTGGCTCTTACTGGCAGGAAATTAAGTTAATAACATAACTGAGATGCTGACTCAGATAACATAAAGCACTATTCAAACGGCATTTATTGCAAATACCACAGGGAATGCTGAAACTCTAAGAGAGGTGGCGGACATTGATAGAAGGAGAAAATGCATTATAAAAGACATCAAACCCATTTCCATATTCAGGTGAGTGACAATCAAACAACTGCCATCCACAATAACACACGACTTAAAATAACAAAATTGGAGTTATTAGCCGATGGTGAGACTATTATGCTTATATAGACCAAAAGTGTGTTGGGTTAGGGTCCCAGGCAAAGCCCTGCAAATAATAACCTCTGACAATGCTTAGTTTATATCAGCTTAACTGAAACATTTTGGGAACAATATTGGAATGTGCAGTGGTGTGTAGATTGATAAAAAGCAGGACAAACATACTCAGATTGACACAAAATGAGAGCAGCAGACTGGAAAGAAAGAGGGTCGTAAAGAAGGAAAAACACAGGAAGTGATGAAGTGGCCGTACACTCATCTCCTCAGCTCTGCCTCTCCTCTGGCTGGGTAGGTACTTCTCTCTCAGGGCTGGCTGTGAAACTATACAGCTTCTTTCTTGTGATCTCCTCTCTTTCCCGACAATCTCTATCCAGCCCAGGAGCAAACCTCTGTGAAATTGTGTTGTTTCCTCTCACTACATCTAGAGCACCACAGAGCGAATGCTGCCTGCAACCCCCTTACTTAACGTAGCAGTAGTAAAAAGACGGCTGAGTGGAGTCCCCACATCCGTTTTTCAGGAGAAACAGACTTAGTTTGGAAATACTGTATCCCTGAAAACCGGAAACATCAGCTTTCTACCGACCCTGCGGAGAGTGGCAAACCCCTAACTTTAATGTTAAAGACAGTAAAATGAAAAGGTTGGCATTACAAATGGAACCCTATTCCCTATTTAGTGCACTACTTTTGACCAGGTCCCATAGGGCTCCACACAATGACTGACTACAGAGTGGACCAAGGACAAACAAAACGAATAAAGAGTGATGGTGACTAGGCTGTTTGATTACGATATATTTCACAACTATGACCAGGGGTTAAAGAAAGGCGGTACCGGCAAAATAAATAGAGTGGGTACCCCATATCGGCAAAACATTTAATTATCACAAGAATTAAAACAAAATATCAATAAAACTGTAGGCTATTACACCATGATTAATCATTACCGCATGTCAGAGGCATGAACAATGTGCGAATGGACTTGAAAACGGGTGGTATAGCCTACGCTCCAAAATGTGATGTGGTTAGACTAGAACACTGACATTTTGCCAAAGCAGAGATGAGTGACTAACACCGAGACACGCGAGGATAGCAGTGGACACAAATTCTGGCCTAATGACAATCGCCAAAGGTCATTACACTTTTTGATGTTTTGTGTAACAGATATCTCTTTCCATTCACCACTGTTTGGAGGCTGGAGATATGTTATGAGTGGATAAACGTGCACAGGTAGCCTGGTAAAGGAGCACTTTGAAGTGATTGTCTGATGATCAGATGAAAACACCATGAAAAGATAATACATTTTAAAAGTTAAATGGCATATCTTTACGACTAGGCCCACAGAGATCCTACTGAATTAGTTACGCGCAAGCGCGTGCACATATAGCAGGTCCCGTTCCGGGAAGAAATGTACTCTACTTTCACCCCTGACTATGACTAACATAGCTATAACCTATAGCCAATACTGTCAAACACTTGTCTAACTGCAGAATACAGTATTACGGTTGTAGTGATAGGTCAGTGTGCTTAGGCATGTTTGTACTGTTCTTTCCCTATAAACCCCTTAAATGGTATCTGAGTGAGTTGGATATCATACATTATTTTACAGCATTTCCCTCCTTCACTCTGAAGTTAAGCTCCCTCAGTGGAGGCACGGCACTCAGATGGTAAATTGGCACCAGAGGCTGAGATTAAGACAAGCCATTAGAAACGCATACAACTTTATCAGCTATTTGGGCTTCATCTTACCTCCTCCCAGCCCTATCACAAGTGACAACAAAGTCAGTTGGAGGGGAAACAGCTAGTTTTATTAGGGAAGAGTAGTGTCATTAGTGTAAGATATAAGGCCAGCACCAGTCCTAAAGCAGTGATATGAGGATTTACAGAATGCTGTACTGCATCTTTCCTTACAGAATATTCAGAGCCAGACTGCCATGTCCGGAAGCTAAAACGCTTCTAATTAATACTTAGTGAGGCATCATTTGGCAAAGTTTAAAACATAATCCCAATTCCTCAGAGGAGGAAATGGCTTTCTACACTTCAGCTGTACTATTTTGCATCGCATGATCTTTTTTCCTGACACCTTTGAGGTGGCAAGAAAAGCTAGGAGTTATAACCAACCAAGAAAAGTCAGAAGGCAGCTCTTTACCGCCTTCTTACAGCAGACTGCTTCTTCAGTGGACAGCAGTCTTGTCAAACTCCTGAGTAATCAGGAATAACGCCATTAACATACTGTAACACTTCAATATCCTCAAGCAGAGGTGGGACCAAGTCACTATTATTCGAGTCACAAGCAAGTCTCAAGTCACAAGGTTCGAGTCTCAAGTCGAGTCCCAAGTAGAATGGGTCAAGTCCAAGTTGTGCATTATAAGAGCCGAAGTCGAATTCAAGTCGAATCACAAGTTTAAGTCAAGTCTCAAGTCAAGTAAAAACAAAATCTATACATGCAACAACTTGTTCAACTACAAAACTTTGTCTATTTATTGAGTCTACCAGACAGCCCTTTTCATTCTTTTGTTTAATTGTAAAATAGAGACATGTAGCAGTCATAAGGCAATGACACCAGCAGAAGGCAAGGCAGGTTGACAAGCTCAGAGTGTACATTTATTTACAGATCTTGTTGATCCATATCATACAAAATATACAAGTAGCTTTACCAAATTTACATGGGCAATAGCCCAAAATAAATAGCCTGTATCAGGCTGTCCTATCTGAACGGACACTGGTAGAGGGCAAGACTGTACAGCCTCCCCTTGAGAAACCAAATGGAACCTGTCTAACAGGAGCTCACACAGGTACTGTAGGCCTACATAATATAAGCACTTGGTCCCCAGGCCCATACAATTACAACCAATAAACTGCTTATCTTCTTAAGTGTAGGGGGCAGTATTTTCGTTTTTGGCTAAAAAACGTACCCATTTGAAACTGCCTATTTCTCAGCCCCCGAAACTAGAATATGCATATAATTGTCAGATTAGGATAGAAAACACTCTAAAGTTTCCAAAACTGTCAAAATGTTGTCTGTGAGTTTAACAGAACTGATACTGCAGGCTAAAACCTGAGGAAAATCCAATCAGGAAGTGCCTCTGTTGTTGAAACCTCTCTGTTCTTATGCATCCCTATCACCCATTTAAAGGGATATCAACCAGATTCCTTTTCTATGGCTTCCCTAAGGTGTCAACAGCCTTTAGACATAGTTTCAGGCTTTTATTTTGAAAAATGAGCGAGAACGATCACATTGCGTAAGTGGATTGGTGGGGGCTCTCAGAGTGAGTTGTGCGCAACAGAGAAAAGTGGCCATTGTTACTCCCTGTCCTATTGAAAAACCAACACTCCCGGTTGATATATTATTGAATAGATATTTGAAAAACAACCTGAAGATTGATTATAAAAAACGTTTGACATGTTTCCGTGGACATTATGGATATTATCTGGAATTTTTGTCTGCGTTGTCGTGACCACTTTTTCCTGTGGATTCCTCAGCATAACGCGCCAAAAGAACGGAGGTATTTGGATATAAAAATATCTTTATGGAACAAAAGGAACATATGTTGTCTAACTGGGAGTCTCGTGAGTGAAAACATCCGAAGATCATCAAAGGTAAACGATTAATTTGATTGCTTTTCTGATTTTCGTGACCAAGTTACCTGATGCTAAGTGTACTTAATGTTTTGTCGAGCGATCGATAAACTTACACAAACGCTTGTATTGCTTTCGCTGTAAAGCATAATTTCAAAATCTGAGACGACAGGTGGATTAACCTCTAACGAGCCTCTACCCCGGATCCGGGAGCACCCCCCCCCCCCCCCCCCCCCCCCCACACTGATTAGCATCGCTAGCATAGCGTCACAATTAAATAGTAGCATCTAAATATCATTAAATCACAAGTCCAAGACACCTAATGAAAGATACAGATCCTGTGAATAAAGCCACCATTTCAGATTTTTAAAATGTTTTACAGGGAAGACAAAATATGTAAATCTATTAGCTAACCACGTTAGCAAAAGACACCACTTTTCTAACTCCATCAGTTTCTTACTCCATCAGGTGCTATCACCAATTCGGCTAAACTAAGATATTGATAGCCACTAACCAAGAAAAAACTCATCAGATGACAGTCTGATAACATATTTATGGTATAGGATAGGTTTTGTTAGAAAAATGTGCATATTTCAGGTAGATTTCATAGTTTACAATTGCACCCACCGTCACAAATGGACTAGAATAAATAAATAGAGCAACGTGTATTACCTAATTACTAATCATCAAACATTTCGTAAAAATACACAGCATACACTAATCGAAAGACACAGATCCTGTGAATACCGACAATATTTCAGATTTTCTAAGTGTCTTACAGCAAAAACACAATAAATCGTTATATTAGCATACCACATGTTCAAACATTACCAGAGCATAGATTCTAGCCAAAGAGAGCGATAACGTCAACATTGCCAAAATATATACATTTTTTCACTAACCTTCTCAGAATTCTTCCGATGACACTCCTGTAACATCATATTACACAATCCATATAGAGTTTGATCGAAAATGTGCATATTTAGCGGCACAAATCGTGCTTACACAATGGAAATACTGTCCAACTACTCAAGCAATCTGCCCGGCAGCATCATGATAATGCAACTATTTTTATCGAAAACTATTCATAAACTTGACTAAAAAAATACAGGTTGGCCATGAAATGAAAGATGCATTAGTTATTAATGCAACCGCTAAGTTAGATTTTTAAAATTAACGTTACTAGACATACAGTGTGCGTTACAGACAGACTAGTGCCACAATAACGGCGTCACTATTTACCGTTATTGAGTTTACATTTTTCCACATAAAAATGGAATAACATCATAAATAGCTCTTACTTTTCGACGAGCTTCCATCGGAATCTTGGCCAAGTGGTACTTTTGTCCAAAAGAATCGTTGCTTGGTTGTAAAACGTTGCATTCAACTTCTGATATAGCAGCTAACTATAGCTAACAATTGCTAACATTAGCTAACGTGTCCAAATCCTCATTACGCAATACTGAGGAAATTCCGAAAAATAGCAATATACTCGCATAATCTGATATAACTCGGTTTCAAATAGCTTCGTTATGATGTTTCTAACACCTATATCAAATTAAATTACAGACTGATATATCTAAAGTTCATTACTGAGCGTTTGAAAATGGCATCCCGAGGTCTCTCTCTGCGTTCAACGTCGAAAAGAAGGCGTACCTCACTCCTTGGTGTTTTATAACCTCTGAGAGCTACGTAGGAAGCCCATTCCACTTCTCATTGGTTACTGACATCCAGGGAAAGGCGGGTGCAGTTCGTGTCGTTCCATAGGATATACACACCCCTTTAAACTGAACTGAGATCAGAGATTCGCTCTCAGACCTTCGCAAAACCTGTCATGGATTTCGCTGTAGAAAGAGTTCTGTTCCACTCAGAGACATAATTCAAACGGCTATAGAAACTAGATAGTGTTTTCTATCCAATGATAACAATAATATGCATATTGTACGATCAAGAATTGAGTAGGAAGCCGTTTCATCTGTAGAGACAATTATGCTAATGTAACAGTATAACTTTAAACCGTCCCCTCGCCCCGACCCGGGCGCGAACCAGGGACCCTCTGCACACATCAATAACAGTCACCCACGAAGCAGCGTTACCCATCGCTCCACAAAAGCCACGGCTCTTGCAAAGCAAGGGGCAACACTACTTAAGTCTCAGAGCAAGTGACGTAACTGATTGAAATGCTACTAGCGCGTACCCGCTAACTAGCTAGCCATTTCACATCCGTTACACTAATTTGAAACAGCACCCCCTATAGTCGCAAGAAGTTAACAAAAGGCTAAGCTGTGTTCTGCAATATTGCACTTGTGATTTCATGAATATGAATATTTTCTAGTAATATTATTTGACTGTGGCGCTATGCTATTCAGCTTTGCTGATGACAATTATCCCGGATCCGGGATGGGTGGTTCAGAAATGTTATACAATGTAAAAGGCAATTTCCACATCTATTGTTACATTCGTCTTAATCAGACCTAATGTTATATCAACAACACGCAACAATAATTTTCTCTTATTCAAAGTTCTGACTCCAAAGTGTGGAGTGCAGGCCACGTAGCGTTAACCTGTCTAGGATCAGCGTGGCGCTAGCGGCACCCCCCCCCCCCCACTGAAAAACCAGTGCCGCGAAATTCAAAAAAATTTTTTTTTTTAAATATTTAACTTTCACACATTAAAGTCCAATACAGCTAATGAAAGACACAGATCTTGTGAATCCAGTCAACATGTCCGATTTTTAAAATGTTTTACAGGGAAGACACAATATGTAAAGATGTACATCTATTACCTAAAAACACATTAGCATAATCCACCATCTTTTATTTGTCCACCAACACCAGTAGCCATCACCTATTCGGCTAAACTAAGATATTTATAGCCCCTAACCAACAAAAAAACTCATTAGATGACAGTCTGATAACATATTTATGGTATGGGATAGGTTTTGTTAGAAAAAAGTGCATATTTCAGGTAGATGGCATAGGTTACAATTGCACCCACCGTCACAAATGGAATAGAAAAACTACTTAGAGCAACGTGTTTACCTACTTACTAATCATCAAACATTTCGTAAAAATACACAGCATACACGAATCGAAAGACACAGATCCTGTGAATACAGACAATATTTCAGATTTTCTAAGTGTCTTACAGCGAAAACACAATAAATCGTTATATTAGCATAGCACATACCACATAGCAGCCCAGCATTGATTCTAGCCAAAGTGAGCGATAAAAGTCAACATCGCCAAAAGATATTAATTTTTTCACTAACCTTCTCAGAATTCTTCCGATGACACTCCTGTAACATCACATTACAACATGCATATACAGTTTGATCGAAAATGTTTATATTTAGCCACCAAAATCATGGTTAGACAATGTGAAATGTAGCTCAGTTGGTCAGAAAATTTCCTTGCGCCACTTAGACAGTGATCTACTCTTATACATAAATACTCATAAACGTGACTAAAAAATATAGGGTGGACAGGGATTGATAGACAATTTAATTCTTAATACAATTGCGTTATTACATTTTTTAATTTATCCTTACTTTTCAATACAGTTTGCGCCAAGCGAAGCTACGTCAAAAAACATGGCGTCCTAAGCCACTAAAATGTTTCGACAGAAACACGATTTATCATAATAAAAATGTCCTACCTTGAGCTGTTCTTCCATCAGTATCTTGGGCAAAGGATCCTTTCTTGGGAGGAATCGTCTTTTGGTGGAAAGCTGTCCTCTTGCCATGTGGAAATGCCAACTGCGTTCGGGATGAACTGAAAGCGTGCCCACCTATTCACAGCGTTAAAGAAATAAATGTCCCAAAATCGCACTAAACGGATATAAATTGCTATAAAACGCTTTAAATTAACTACCTTATGATGTTTTTAACTCCTATAACGAGTGAAAAGATGACCGGAGAAATATAACAGGCTAAACTAACGCTTGGAACAGGAGAGGGTCGGTGTCCTCCACGCGCGTGACGCACCAACAAAAGACTTGCTAGCTACAGGGTTTTTTGATTTATAGGGCCTGTGAACGCGCAATCGACCCCATTGGAATCGTCATCACGTAAAGGCATCCAGGGGAAGACGTAAGAAGTGTCCGTACAGTCATAGCAATGACAGTGCCCTTTTAACTGACTTCAGAACAGTGGCCAACATTTCTGAAATCTGAATCCATGTCAGGGAAATTGCTGTAGAATGGGCTCTGTTCCACTTAGAGACAAAATTTCAACTCCTATAGAAACTATAGACTGTTTTCTATCCAATAATAATAATAATATGCATATTGTACGATCAAGGATTTTGTGGGAAGCCGTTTCAAAAATTACCCAATTAGCATAAATAGTCTAAACAGCGCCCCCATCCCCAACAGGTTAATGAATACTCAGGGGGAAAAGGTGTTGATTCACGCGCAGAGCGCTGCAGATGTTTATTAGGCCTTCGCAGGAATCGTGGTCGCAGGCAATGGTCAAGCAGGTAGGCAGTCAAAAACAAACAATAACTCCCAACCATACAAACATAAAGAACTGAACTGAATAGGGAGCTGATTAGACCAATTGAGAAACGAACACAGGTGAAATCAATTACCAAAAATGAAAGACAGAGCTACGTTCCAGAACACAAAGAAACAGGGCTATGTTCAAGAACACAAAGAAAAAGAACACAAAGTTGACTAAGAAAAGAAAAGCAGAACCAGTAGCCTATTTCTATGCGCACTGAGGTGAGCATGCTCCTATTACGCGCATCCAAATTGACATAGACAATAGGACACAGACACATGGAACTCTGACATAACCCAGGAAATATGAACAAAGGAAACCATACATTGAATAAAAAGTATTTTGCGAACATTCATGTGCACAATAAACATTGTGCCCACTCAGAGCAGGGTAAGAAATGGTTGGCTATAAAATGAAAATGTATTTTAGGTCTATCAAACATGAAACACAAATAACTACGTGTTGGAATAAAGGTACGGGAATGGAATGATAAAACGCTAGCAATTATTGTAGTATTAAATGGAATGTAGATTTACCACATAGGACCTATTCATTAAACGTGTAAAAGCAACAGGAAACATTTTTAAACAAGAGAAAAAAGCACTCTCCACTCCTATGGTGCATCTTCGCCAAAGTAATAACTCATTTTAACAAAAACATACAAATGCAAGCTTCAAAGTAAATTAGCAGTTTCAAGCAATTGTTACATACCAAAAGACCAGTAGGCATATGCTAGTAATTGTTGCCCCATTGTTGGTGAGCAGTTCATATTCTTGATCGCCAAACAATTTTTGGAGCTGCATATTTATTTATTATATCAAGTTATTTTAAGTTATTTTATTTTCTATCAAATTGAGTCTCAAGTAATACAATTTATGAGTCGAGTCTAAGTCATGTGACTCAAGTCCACAACTCTGTCTGAAAGTGTTTTGAATTGTAGGGCACCCAGACTCATTAGACTCATTGTAGGGCACCCACCAGAGTGAAAAATAGAAGCCAAACACTCATGACAAGTTCAAGAAAAGTGAAAAGCACAGCCTTGATTACCTTCGATTGTTTGCCATCACACTGGCACAGTACGCTAAACAGTAGCTGGTAGCTACAATGAAAGACCACTACCTGTTCATTAACTTCTAGAGCTTGAAAATATTAGTCAAACAACATTGCAAAAAGGACAAATATAGCCAAGTATGGCATACGGAGAGAGAGATGATAATGGGTTGACAGTAACATAGGAGACTGTGGTTCTCTCCCAAAGACAGTTGGCTGAATCAACCAACCAGTCTCTGTCTAATTGGGGCAGAGGACATAAGGTTTGTACCCTCAGCGGGCCAATCCCTATAAGCCCATGGCCACGGCAGACAGGCAAGCAGCGATGGAGGTTGAACTGGACCACATACAAGCCCTGTACCTTGCCAGCTGGATGGGTATCTGAACAGAAGGGCCTGTACCAGCAAATAGCTTGACTGCCGGCCCCAAACTGGACCTTTGATACAAGCAGCAATTCTGGAAATGAATCCAATGCAGCATGTTTTATAAAGAAGACTGAGGAGAGAGTGCTGTTTGTCATTGAGTCAGGATAAAAAAATATACTGTACGACTATCCTTGTGTGTGATTGAAGTAGACGGCCATAGGCTAACGGATCGCGTTTACAGCATGTACTATACATGTC
Source organism: Salvelinus fontinalis (assembly GCF_029448725.1). Classification (NCBI taxonomy): domain Eukaryota; kingdom Metazoa; phylum Chordata; class Actinopteri; order Salmoniformes; family Salmonidae; genus Salvelinus; species Salvelinus fontinalis. The sequence goes on along the minus strand of NC_074690.1, from coordinate 27,140,452 downwards.
CAATAGCAAGAACAGTGCTATTCTCTGTAATTACATATCACCTTTAATGTCACGTTTCTAATCTCTAATATCTAACAGTCAATGTTTTCAGATTAATTAGATGGAAGACATCAGGAGCACTCAATAACATTTCATGATTACAAGCAGCGACATTAAGGAACCTCAACTTCATTTTTTTTTTTCATTTTGTAAGTGACTTGACGCCATAGCCTTTTTCTTGTTTGGCGCCTGCCACCAGGAATTCTCTAACTAGTGCATCACTGCTACTTATTCAATGTGTGAATTAAGAGGCTGCCAGTGCAGTTTTTATTGTACAGTGTGGCTTTAGTACTGTCTGAACATGAGCAATACCATGGATACTGCTGCTGCAGGGTTACTGCTGCTGGGTTCCTCAACCTGCTACGTTCCAAATGGCACCCTATTCCCTGTATAGTGCACTACTTTTGACCAGAGCCCTATGCAATTTCAGATGCATCCGTTGACCTACTTATACCAGGAAATGCACTACATGGCCAAAAGTGCGGCTCGTCGAACATCTCAGTACAAAATCAGGGGCATTAATATGGAGTTGGTCCCCCCTTTGCTGCTATAACAGCCTCCACTTTTCTTGGAATACTTTTCACTAGATGTTGGAACATTGCTGCGGGGACTTGCTTCCAATCAGCTACAAGCATTAGTGAGGTCGGCACTGATGTTGGGCGATTAGGCCCGCATTCGGCATTCCAATTCATCCCAAAAGTGTTTGATTGGGTTGAGGTCAGGGCTCTGTGCAGGCTAGCCAAGTTATTCCACACCAATCTCGACAAACCCTTGCTTTGTGCACAGGGACATTGTCATGCTGAAACAGGAAAGGGCCTTCCCCAAACGGTTGCCACAAAGTTGGAAGCACAGAGTCGTCTAGAATGTCATTGTATGCTGTAGCACTAAGATTTCCCTTCACTTGAACTAAGGGGCCTAAACCGAACCATGAAAAACAGCCCCAGACCATTATTTGACGAACTGACTTGTTGGAAAGATGGCATACTATGACGGTGCCACGTTGAAAGCCACTGAGCTCTTCAGTAAGGCCCTTTTACTGCCAATGTTTGTCTATGGAGATTAGATGGCTGTGTGCTAGATTTTATACACCTGTCAGCAACGGGTGTGGCTGAAATAGCCAAATCCACTCATTTGACGGGGTGTCCACATACTTTTGTATATACAGTTGAAGTCGGAAGTTTACATACACTTAGGTTGGAGTTATTAAAACTCGTTATTCAACCACTCCACACATTTCTTGTTAACAAACTATAGTTTTGACAAGTCGGTTAGGACATCTACTTTGTGAATGACACAAGTAATTTTTCCAAAAATTGTTTACAGACAGATTATTTCACTTATAATTCACTGTATCACAATTCCAGTGGGTCAGAAGTTTACATACACTAAGTTGAAAATGCCTTTAAACAGCTTGGAAAATTCCAGAAAAGGATGTTATGGCATTAGAAGCGTCTGATAGGCTAATTGACATCATTTGAGTCAATTGTAGGTGTACCTGTGGATGTATTTCAAGGCCTACCTTCAAGCTCAGTGCATCTTTGCTTGACATCATGGGAAAATCAAAATAAATCAGCCAAGACCTCAGAAAAAAAATGTAGACCTCCACAAGACTGGTTCATCCTTGGGAGCAATTTCCAAATGCCTGAATGTACCACGTTCATCTGTACAAACAATAGTACGCAAGTATAAACACCATGGGACTGAGCTAACTCAGGGCAGATCGACAAAAATGTACATAAGTCATGCAATTTGGTATGGCCAGTGTTCTTACTCTTGCAATGATGCAAAGTTTCCGGCTTTTTACAGCTCATCTGTTTTCTGGCAATCATTAGAGTCAAACCATTTGATCTATCTAAGTTCTTTGGATACACCCTGAGACATACAGTATATCTCTATCTGTGGTTCTGGATACACCACGAGAGGTCTCGCTTCTACAGTGATTTTCCGCATTTTTGTTTTTACTTTTTCGTCTTGCAGTTATTCCCCATTCTGTCCACATTCTGCTGTGCTATTCTAATTGCCAACCTTCATAGCCTTCATCCCAGTCTACCAAAAGATCCAGATTATGTACAATATGAGCTGGCCTTTGAACTGGTGGATGTCTTTCACTAGACTCTCTCAATCTACTGTAATTACTGTAAACTGTTCAGCTGGAGCTAAAATTAACAAGCTCTGGCAATATTGCATCCTGAGCGCTTGGAACAACAGCCACTAAAAACGTTTGCCCATTACTTTGATTGTGACTAAGGCAATATAGGGAGGGAATCTTTTGTCTAAGCTTCTTTCTTATGCTTAGCGAAAACAACAAATCACAACAATCGTCTAAATTGTGCTGGCTTTGTTTGAAAGGCACAAATGAAATGGGGCAGCTTGAAATGGGAGAAATGTCTCTAGAGCATCTGTATGGGTTTTGTTTGTTTAATTTGTCTCTAGCTCTACGATTCTCGACAGCACCCTCAGACATTCAGCCACTTTAACATAATCAACAAAAGATATTCTTCAGATTCAACCTTCAATAACATTTCAGTCTTGATCAGAAAGAAAAAGTACCCAGTTACAAAATATACCCAAGGTAAAAAAGTATTTAATTCCTCACTTTCAAATGGCCCTAAATTTAATCCAATCTAAGGTTTTAATCGAGCAATGTTGTTGAAACCATGATTATGTTTGTCCTTAAGCAGCTAATCAAGTGTTGTTACATGTTTTAAACTGCATTAATTCCAATTAAATTAATCCTCCACAGCCTGGGTCTGTCACAAATGTTGCTCATGATTACAGAAACAGCATTTAAAATGTAAATACCTTCTGTCAACCATATTAATGACTAATTTTCAGATTAAACAATATTCCAAAAGTCAAAGACAACTGTCAAGCAACCGTCAGGGATTATCCGTTGCAAACATCATTGGTCTATGTTGGATTAGCCAAGACAAGGCACAGAAGAGGCACAGCATAATTTTAGCATGTACTGAACATTTTGGGGCGGTTGGTACAATATGCCTGCCTGCTTTATTTTTCACCTTTGGTCTGTTCACTCAGGGCCAACGATTCACACGCACACTGCTGTCAAGGCAAGATGGCTCCGCAACGAGGATAAATAATGACAGATTTGATACAGGACGAGATGAGGGATTACAACTAAATTTAGACATGGGTTGAAAAAGACCACTTGTTTCAGTGAAGAGCCTTACATGACTCAAACGGTTACGTCTTCATATCTACAGTAAAAAATGTAATGCATAAAAAAAAACTGTTCTTCTCTATTACATGGCCAATTGGGAAAACTTTAACAAACAACCACAATTTATTCAGCATTTAAATAAAGATTTTCTGTAATTTATGGAGCTCATCTCACTGACTGGTAACTGATGAGTAAATACTAACAACTGTGTTGAACATTGATTCCTTAGTTCTCCTGGTATTGCACCACAGAGAGTCCTATATGGACACGTCAGAATGTAATTGGAGGAGCTGAGGAGTTGTAATTGGGACTCTGGACTCCTGAATGAAGGAGTCAAAGGTTCAAGTCTCAAGTGGGTCTCTGCTAGACAGTAGACACTATATAGATTGAAAAGTTCAGCTGTGATTCAGCCACTGATAGTACTGTAAATTCGACTTTCAAGGAGGTTTGTCTGAGGCACTGTACAGCAATAGTGTTATTTTAATTGGTTGGAATTCTGAGTTATTCCAATGCATATTACTGTACCGCCTTTCAGCCCTACACACACACAAAGTATCAGTGGTGGAAAAAGTACTCAATTGTCATACTTGAGAAAAAGTAAAGATACCCGAATAGAAAATGACTCAAGTAAAAGTGAAAGACACCCAGTAAAATACTACTTGAGTAAAAGTCTAAAAGTATTTGGTTTTAAAGATACTTAAGTATCAAAAGTAAATGGAATTTTATTTTTATTTATTTTTTTACCTTTATTTAACTAGGCAAGTCAGTTAAGAACAAATTCTTATTTTCAATGACGGCCTAGGAACAGTGGGTTAACTGCCTGTTCAGGGGCAGAACGACAGATTTGTACCTTGTCAGCTCAGGGATTTGAACTTTCAACCTTCCAGTTACTAGTCCAACGCTCTAACCACTAGGCTACGCTGCCGCTAAAATGTACTTAAGTATCAAAAGCAAACCAGACGGTACAATTTTATTTTACATTTTTATTGACGGATAGCCAGGGGCACACTCCAACACATATAATTTACAAACAAATAATTTGTGTTTAGTGAGTCCAACAGATCAGAGGCAGTAGGGATGACGAGGGATGATCTCTTGACAAGTGTGTGAATCGGACCACTTTCCTGTCAACATATAATGAGTACTTTTGGGTGTCAGGGAAAATGTATGGAGTAAAAATTACATTATTTTCTTCAGGAATGTAGTGAAGTAAAAGTAGAAGTTGGCAAAAATGTAACGTAAAGTACAGATACTCCAGAAAACGACTTAAGTAGCGCTTTAAAGTATTTTTACGTAAACTTTACACCACTGCAAAGTATACAACATTATAAATCAATCAGGGCATTTATTTTCTTTCAAAGGAAAATACTGTTTACATTTTTGCTAGAACTCTGAGTAGATCTGTCAGTAAGATATGCCCATGATAGACAACACCCTGTGTAGAGGATAACATGATGAATATTAATTACTGTTTTGACCTAATACATCATGGCTCATCAGCCCTGCAAAGAAAAAATCATTTCACGAAGACAACTGTCTTTGGGGATATCATTGGATACAAACATTGAACACTAACATCCACATCATTGGTCTGTGTAGTCCACTACAGTGCCTTAATTACATAACGCAGATACTAGATGAAATAGCTGTAAATCCTCTAATATGCTCCACCCGGCCGGTCCACTCAGGCCCTGTGTCTTTGTTGCTCCATATGACTTTCTAAACGCTTCTATTTCCCCACAGGGCCTGAAACTGATACAGGCATTCTGCCTTTTCTCACATTAGGACTGACTCCGTTCTCCCTTCCCTCACCCACTCTCATATCCCTTCTCTGTATGCGTCCCAAATGACACCCTATTCCCTGGCTTTATAGTGCACTACTGTTGACCAGAGCCATATGCACTATGAAAGGAATAGGCCAAAAGAAGTGCACTATAAAAAGGTATAGGGTGCTATTTGGGATACAGTTTCTGTCTTTATTGTTACGTCCTGTTGGCCAGAGGCAGCATGAATCCTCCAATGGAGACCATCCCTGGCGCACATGATGCACATTTAATTTGTCGGAGTAGGATAGAAGAGAAGAGAGGCGAGGTCTGTGGGGTCAGGGCTTAGTGTGTGTGTGTGTGTGTGCGTGCGTGCGTGCGTGCGTGTTTGTGAGAGATACACACTGCAGGGCCAAAAGACTCTCCAACCCCTATCCATCAGAGACCACTGTAACACCAGTAATCCTTTTAACTAATCCATATTAAATCTTTCAATATGGTAATCCGCTAGACATGATGCCCAATGGCACTTATCAGTAAACATTTCACTTATACACCCTTATGACATGAATAATTGATTCCAATGGAAAATCATTGCAGTATCCAGGGATAATGACTATTAACTATTGATGTGGTAAGGGGCTGTGGTGGCAGTACCTAGCTACAATACGGTATATTATGATTCTACACATCACAGACAAACTGAAATGGTCCACCCACACAGACAGTGTGGTTAAGAAAGCGCAACAGTGCCTCTTCTCAGGAGGCTGAAGAAATGTGGCTTTTCACCCAAAACCCTGACTAACTTTTACAGATCCACAATCGAGAGCATCCTGTCGGGCTGCATCACAACCTAGTACGGCAACTGCACCGCCCTCAACTGCAAGGCTCTCCAGAGGGTGGTGCGTTCTGCACAACACATCACCGGGGGCAAACTACCTGCCCTCCAGGACACCTATAGCACCAGATGTCACAGGAAGACAAAAAAGATAATCAAGGACATCAACCACCCGAGCCACTGCCCGTTCACACCACTATCATCCAGAAGGCGAGGTCAGTACAGGTGCATCAAAGCTGGGACCAAGAGACTGAAAAACAGCTTCTATCTCAAGGCCATCAGACTGTTAAACAGCAATCACTAACTCAGAGAAGCTGCTGCTTACATTGAGACACAATCACTGTCCACTTTAACAAATGGATCACTAGTCACTTTAAACAATGCCACTTTAAATAATGCCACTTTAATAATGTTTACATATCTTATATTACTCATATGATATGTATATACTGTATTTTATACCATCTACTGTACCTTGCCTATGCCGCTCGGCCATCGCTCTTCCACATATTTATATGTACATATTCTTTTTAGATTTGTATTTATTATGTAGTTGTTGGGGAATTGTTAGATTACTTGTTAGATATTGCTGCACTGTAGGAACCAGAAGCACAAGCATTTCGCTACACTCGCATTAACATCTGCTAACCATGTCTATGTAACAAATAAAATTTGATTTGATTTATAAACTAGATGGTTCGAGCCCTGAATGCTAATTGGCTGACAGCCGTGGTATATGGTCTGGGTATGACAAAACATTTTATTTTTACTGCTCTAATTATATTGGTACCAGTTTATATTAGCAATAAGGCACCTCGGGGGTTTGTGGTATAAGGCCACACCCCCTTGGGCCTTATTGCTTAACTATATAATAAGCCCAACATGAATGTACTGTGTGCTGACACTGATGTGAGATACATTGTTAAAATACAGAACCTTCGTCATGTCATGATCATGTCCTGAACCTATAGCAGAGCAACACTAGTAAGTCCAGTAACTATAAAGAGATATGTAGGCCGTCCACACCAAGTAAAACTATAACGATAAAAAAAACTAAATCGTTCTAATTGAAGTGAACAGGAGTGTTCACACTACAACGATAACTACAAAAAGAGTGGAGAACGATAACGAGCTATCGTTTAGATCACTTTCTGAGCTATTTTTTGCATGAGACTGCGTGGAGAGGAGAGAAGGCAGAGCACATGGTAAACTTGCCTGAATAAATGAGCATGTGTGTGCATATTGGTGGCCACGTTAATTATAGGACCAATCGGGAGAATGAAGATCCACAAACAGAGCATGAGACAGCGCACAGACATTTTTTCCGATAGTATATGTTAATGTCGATATATCCTGACAAAATACACACTATGACTGGCCTGCTAATATACCTTTCTGGACCTTGTAAACTGTTGAATAGACCATTAACTCATCCAAATGGTTGCATAATAAGGCTGTATGCAGTTATTTCGGCATGAAGCATTCAATACAGGACGTTTGAGCGGTTATTCAAATGAGCCTACATCACTACAGTTTACAGCCCAAGACAATAATTGTGTACACATTAATAACAATAATACTTTCCTCATTGCACTGTGTTGTTGTAGCCTAGGTAGAATAATGTTATTGTCTAAAAAGGTAGGCCTAATCAATAGTGGAGCTTTGCATGTCCGTGACTGAAGAGCGCAGCCGGGAGGAACGCACTATGACAGATTCCTAATAGAAACCATACTATTTAACTAATGAATGACATAACATTGAGCTAATATTTAGCTTCTCACTTCATCTACACATCTCTAGCCTCTCTTCCAGTTGTTCCTGTGCGCTATTCCTCTTCACGTGAAAGCCCAGGAAAAGCTATAGGCTACAAAATGTATAGGACATGTATTTATTTATTTCAGCCTTTTTTTATACTAATACCCTGACTACACCGTTCGCGTCACGTGCGCGAGCGTTGCAAAATACATTTAGGAATCTATGTTATTCAATTATTGCACCCACACTGCTCGCGCACGTCAACGAGTGTCTGCGATGCCAAGGGCTAAAATAGAAGTCCTTTCTATTTCTGACGCAGATCGCGCTGCAAGTCCTGCCTCTCCCATCTCCTCATTGGTTTATAGAAGCAGGTACCCACGTGCCATCTCCTCATTGGTTATACCCACGTGGGTGATTGAAAGACGAACTGTTGCCTGTTGTCGTGGTAATACTATGAAAGTTTAGATGCCAATCACCATATAAGTTCAATGATGAAAAAGCCTGGAAGAAGGAGAGATGACTAGAAACGATTCGGTTGACCGTTTTATGTGTTGATTAATTGTCGGAGTAGAGGACCTTGTGCATTTCAGGTAAAATAACAACTCAATGTTTATATCCCAGGACAAATTAGCTAGCAACAGCAAGCTAGCTAAATAGGACAAATTAGCTAGCAAGTGCAAGCTAGCTAGCTAAATTGCCATAGATGTTTAATGCTTTTCGACCTGTCCCCAAATTAATGTCATTGGTTCAGAGTTTGTTTTGATATTTTAACCTGCGTGTTGTGATCGCGTTTGGTGTAGGGGGACAAAATAGATTTATGCACGATGGCGCTCGCGCGCAGCCGGTTTGGGTTCCGTGTAAGCCTAATAGGTTTCCGTTGAGAGAAGTAGGCTTGCTCTTGCTAATTGCTGAATGTATAATAGGGCTAGGCCAAATGAACTGTTGCACAAGACAGGCAGAGAGATGAGCACAATGAAAAAGAGGATCCAAACGAATTGACAACCATTAGAAAAATGGAAATCACTTGAATTGCTACATTTAAATATGAGTTTTTATGTTATTTTTCATTATGTGTACATTGAAGTATTATTTTCAGTTGTCACTATGACAATGAACACCCTGAATCACTGATGAATGGTCTATGTTATCACCTGATTAACAGGTCTACAGTGTGCAGTAGGATGCGTTGATCAGCTGATTGACATGTGTACTGTAAGAAAGATAAACGGTCCATTGGTGATTATAGTTATCGTCATAGTTATCCTTGGTGTGGATGGCCCTTAAACCTTACCTTTTCAGCTGTTATATATCAGTCTGCAGTGTCCCTTCATTCTGAGGCATATTGTCACTCAAACAATTCTTCATTTTATGTTAATATATAAAAAATGTAAAAAAATTTAATTGAGGTTTCTATTTTTAGCTATTTGCCTGACTAACAGTTCCAAGTCCAACAGGATTGTTTAATTGGAAAGGGAATATCTGCTGTCACATGATGGGAAAATAAACTGCTTATTACTGTATGTCTTTCCTCTTGTCTCCTAAAGCCATCTAGTTTTGACAACATTTGACATTGAGGACATTTTACATTGAGGATACAGTGATATTACATTTTATTTGACTTTCATAACCTTTTTCCAGCTACCTTGACAGTTTGTTGAAACTACACTAATCAGACAGTTGATGAGAATTGATCAAAGCTGCCACTCTGTCAAACTATGTCCTGTGGCATGCTACAGCCAATTTGACTGACTTAGAATTATAGCTCTCAACCAAAGATAAAAACATAGATTTTACAACACTCTGATGAAGCAATACTGCAGATGAATCATGCGAGGTAGGGGAGGGTAGGTAATTGCTATATTTGATTCAGGATATATACAATATGAAACAATATCTATATTCTCAAACCAAAAATATCCACATAGGAATCCTTGGTCATAAATGAACAAAATAAATTGATCATGGTCAATAATGGCAAGCTAACATAATGTGGACTTCTAAAATGTCAGAGCACAGCAACATCAAACTGCAATCATACCATCTGTACAGTCTATTATTTATAGTTCATGACCATCCAGCTAAGCTTATTGTATTAACAGGTCCAGGGTTAATCCAATAGGGCTGTCTCAAATCCTCTGATCTTTTTCATGTGCAATGTACGTACAGGTTAAAACTGTCATTCTGCATACCTCAACATGCACTAGAGACAATACATCAGAAATTAATAGATCATTTATAAAGCCAAGCAAATGTCTCTACAATTCCTCTTTTTGAGAACAATACACATGCAATATGGCATTCTATATGAAGTTATGCAAGCAGCAAGATGAACATCCACAACATCACACCTGCCCTGACCCACCTGCTCACACCCCCATCTACAGCGTCCCCATCACTCTCTGCCACATGGCCTGAACCTGCACCATTTTGTTTCTCTCAGTCGCCCACGCACTGTCAACATTTAGATAATAAATAATTGTATCTCTCCATTGTGTTACCAATGGAGGATTGGTTGATTTCCAGTTTTTAAGTATACGATTTTTCAAGATGATTGAGGAGAAAAGTATCATCCAACCCATCGGGTATCTCACTGCACCCTCATATGCCATGTCTTCAAATATGCAGACAGGCAGATTAAAAGTGCATTTACAGTGTAATATTTCTGACAGCCAACTTTCTTATTCCGACCATAACTTTTGGACTTTATAGCATTCCCAGAAGACATTGATTAGTGACTCATTGTTAGTTTTACACTTAACACATGACTCTGCCGTTGTGCTGTAGAATTTGTGTAATAAATGATATACATTAGTTTATACTGGATTAAGCGTATTTTTCGTTAAATATAATTTCGTTAGTTACATTTCAACAATACCTCCATCTTGTGCCAATATATACTGAACAAAAATATAAACGCAACATGCAACAATTTCAAAGATTTTACTGAGTTACAGTTCATATAAGGAAATCAGTCAATTGAAATAAATAAATTAGGCCCGAATCTATGGATTTCACATGACTGGGCAGGGATGCAGCCATGGGTGGGCCTTGGAGGGCATAGGCCCGCCCACTGGGGAGCCAGGCCCAGCCAATCAGAATGAGTTTTTCCCCACAAAAGTGTAAGTTCTTTTTAAGTCTTCGTTCCAACTGTTTAGATTTTTTTCTAAGAGATTGTCAGTTGGATAGGCTATCCGCAAGGTTTTTAATATATTATCTATCATATGAATATCCTTTTCTGACTCAAATTGTCACGATCGTTACAAGGAGTGGACCAAGATGCAGTGTGGTATGTTTCCATCCTTTAATATTGGAAATGAAAACTTCAAAGAACAAAACAACAAAAGAAACGTGAAGCTATAAATAATGCTCACTGGCAACTATACATAGACAAGATCCCACACAGCACAAAGGGGAAATGGCTGCCTAAATATGATCCCCAATCAGAGACAACGATAAACATCTGCCTCTGATTGGGAATCATACCTGGCCAACATAGATGTATAATTACCTAGATGACACACCCTAGTCACACCCCGACCTAACCAACATAGAGAATAACAGGCTCTCTATGGTCAGGGAGTGACACAAATATGATTCCCTTAAGATTGCTCTGATGTCCAAGAGATTTAAAATCTCAATTTCTTGATATGAAACTTTTAAGTTGCATTTATATGAAAATATCTACATTGGTCAGTCCAAAATTGCTTTTTTTTTTTTTTTTAATCCCCTTTTCTCCCCAATTTTTCGTGGTATCCAATCACTAGTAATTACTATCTTGTCTCATCACTACAACTCCCGTACGGGCTCGGGAGAGACGAAGGTCGAAAGTCATGCGTCCTCCGAAGCACAAGAAGCCGCACTGCTTCTTTAACACAGCGCGCCTCCAACTCGGAAGCCAGCCGCACCAATGTGTCGGAGGAAACACCGTGCACCTGGCCCCCTTGGTTAGCACGCACTGCGCCCAGCCCGCCACAGGAGTCGCTGGAGCGCGATGAGACAAGGAAATCCCTACCGGCCAAACCCTCCCTTACCCGGACGACGCTAGCCCAATTGTGCGTCGCCCCCACGGACCTCCCGGTCGCGGCCGGCTGCGACAGAGCCTGGGGGCGAACCCAGAGACTCTGGTGGCGCAGTTAGCACTGCGATGCAGTGCTCTAGACCACTGCGCCACCCGGGAGGCCCTCCAAAATTGCTTTTTAATTCTGCCAAGGAAATAAATTTCCTTTTAACAAGTCATTTATGTGGACCAATTTATCTGTGAATTCTGAAAGGTTATCCAAGGATTGTTTCATAAGGATGTGGTTTTAGAGAGTGATATTGGTTCTTGTAGAATACGTTTCATATTGTTGTAGTGTTCTTAACTATGAAGTTGTTAAATGTTCTTAGCTTTATCCTTTGAAAATAGACACGTAAAAATATTCTGGGGATGAGAATGCGCATCATTAATATGTACCCATTGTTCCTCTTTAGTGAATTTAACTATATGTCGCAAGTTAAAGCCTTGGGTGGCGGGTTGATACAATTCCAAGTCAGGAAGGTTAAAACCACCCTCAGACTTAGGAAGAAGTAAAACGTTCCTTTTATCCCAGGATAGTAAGAGTAGTAGTAAAGATACTCTATGTGGAGACCTTTGTTAAAATTTTGTAACCAATCCAATTGTCTGGCTTTCCCTTCTGTTGCTGTGGCTTGGTGAAAGAGAGACGACGAGAGAGACTAAAACAATTCTGTAGCCTTGCAGATGACAATGTCATGCCTTTGTTTTGTCATGGATCATTTAGAGAGCAAGCGGTTCAACTAGTTAGGCCAGGCACATCTTAATGGTTTCCTGAGAGTGGAGGAGGAACGGGGGGGATGGAAGCTATTTCCAATCCCCCCAAGACACACAAACCCAGAGCCTTGTTTTGGTGTTCATTGATTCTGTATCCACTATTTTCCACGAGACACTGACCTGATGTGACAATCTTAATACCGACGCCCCATTAAATATCTGGATACATATACAGTATATCACAAAAGTGAGTACACCCCTCACATTTTTGTAAATATTTGGGTATATCCTTTCATGTGACAACACTGAAGAAAGGACACTTTGCTACAATGTAAAGTAGTGAGTGTACAGCTTGTATAACAGTGTACATTTGCTGTCCCCTCAAAATAACTCAACACACAGCCATTAATGTCTAAACCGCTGGCAACAAAAGTGAGTACACCCCTAAGTGAAAATGTCCAAATTGGTCCCAAAGTGTCAATATTTTGTGTGGCCACCATCATTTTCCAGCACTGCCTTAACCCTCTTGGGCACGGAGTTCACCAGAGCTTCACAGGTTGACACTTGAGTCCTCTTCCACTCCTCCATGACGACATCACGGAGCTGGTGGATGTTAGAGAGCTTGCACTCCTTCACCTTCCGTTTGAGGATGCCCCACAGATGCTCAATAGGGTTTAGGTCTGGAGACATGCTTGGCCAGTCCATCACCTTTACCCTCAGCTTCTTTAGCAAGGCAGTGGTCGTCTTGGAGGTGTGTTTGGGGTCATTATCATGTTGGAATACTGCCCTGCGGCCCAGTCTCCGAAGGGAGGGGATCATGCTCTGCTTCAGTATGTCACAGTACATGTTGGCATTCATGGTTCCCTCAATGAACTGTAGCTCCCCAGTGCCGGCAGCACTCATGCAGCCCCAGACCATGACATTCCCACCACCATGCTTGACTGTAGGCAAGACACACTTGTCTTTGTACTCCTCACCTGGTTGCCGCCAGACACGCTTGACACCATCTGAACCAAATACGTTTATCTTGGTCTCATCAGACCACAGGACATGGTTCCAGTAATCCATGTCCTTAGTCTGCTTGTCTTCAGCAAACTGTTTGCGGGCTTTCTTGTGCATCATCTTTAGAAGAGGCTTCCTTCTGGGACGACAGCCATGCAGACCAATTTGATGCAGTGTACGGCGTATGGTCTGAGCACTGACAGGCTGACCCCCCACCCCTTCAACCTCTGCAGCAATGCTGGCAGCACTCATACGTCTATTTCCCAAAGACAACCTCTGGATATGACGCCAAGCACGTGCACTCAACTTCTTTGGTCGACCATGGCGAGGCCTGTTCTGAGAGGAACCTGTCCAGTTAAACCTCTGTATGGTCTTGGCCACCGTGCTGCAGCTCAGTTTCAGGGTCTTGGCAATCTTCTTATAGCCCAGGCCATCTTTATGTAGATCAACAAATATTTTTTTCAGATCCTCAGAGAGTTCTTTGCCATGAGGTGCCATGTTGAACTTCCAGTGACCAGTCAGTATGAGGGAGTGTGAGAGCGATGACACCAAATTTAACACACCTGCTCCCCATTCACACCTGAGACCTTGTAACACTAAAGAGTCACATGACACCGGGGAGGGAAAATGGCTAATTGGGCCCAATTTGGACATTTTCACTTAGGGGTGTACTCACTTTTGTTGCCAGCGGTTTAGACATTAATGGCTGTGTGTTGAGTTATTTTGAGGGGACAGCAAATGTACACTGTTATACAAGCTGTACACTCACTACTTTACAATGTAGCAAAGTGTCATTTCTTCAGTGTTGTCACATGAAAAGATACACTCAAATATTTACAAAAATGTGAGGGGCGTACTCACTTTTGTGATATACTGTATTTACTGAATCCTTGGCTGTGATAGGATGATGATAGGAAACCTCAACTCATGTATATGCAGTTAAAGCACCTGCTATGCTGTTATGGTGTCCAGAGCACATTAGTGTCATTGTCAGGGTCATTGTGGATGTCTCGCTGGGTAATTGACAGTCACAGTATTATTGAACACATTGCAGTTTGAGTGGAGTTAATAAACTGTTCACTTTCAGAGCTCAGTCGTTTTCTTTTATGGTACATATGTCATAACATGACCCGCTTCCGAATTCACCGTCTGGGCTGAGATCGATGATGGTCTAAGTTTGCTCCAGGAAGCCCTTAAAAACCGGTACAGTATTTACTCATACGGAATGTGAATGGAAGGAATAGATGAATAGATGAAACATTGACTTCTGGTGGAACTCATAACAGCCCCATACATCCACTATTCTTGTTCTAGGATGAGAGGGCAACCTAAACGGAGACCACACTCCTAAAAACACAGTGTTCTTTCTAGCCACCCAGAACATACTATTGTCCTTAACAAAAACGTGCAGCCCCCTTTTCAACATTACCGTATTAAACTTATATGAGGGTGCTCATTAAATATACTGCATCGTGAACTGAATATTCACTGAGCATTCAGAAGGTAGCAGGCGGGAGGCTGGGGGGGTTGAGGGGTAGAGGATAGCAGGCGAGAGGCTGGGGGGTTAAGGGGTGGAAGGTAGCAGGCGAGAGGCTGGGGGGTTAAGGGGTGGAAGGTAGAAGGTGGGAGGCTGGGGGGTTAAGGGGTGGAAGGTAGCAGGCGAGAGGCTGGGGGGTTAAGGGGTGGAATGTAGCAGGCGAGAGGCTGGGGGGTTAAGGGGTGGAAGGTAGAAGGTGGGAGGCTGGGGGGTTAAGGGGTGGAAGGTAGAAGGTGGGAGGCTGGGGGGTTAAGGGGTGGAAGGTAGCAGGCGAGAGGCTGGGGGGTTAAGGGGTGGAATGTAGCAGGCGAGAGGCTGGGGGGTTAAGGGGTGGAATGTAGCAGGCGAGAGGCTGGGGGGTTAAGGGGTGGAAGGTAGAAGGTGGGAGGCTGGGGGGTTAAGGGGTGGAAGGTAGCAGGCGAGAGGCTGGGGGGTTAAGGGGTGGAAGGTAGAAGGTGAGAGGCTGGGGGGGTTGAGGGGTGGAAGGTAACAGGTGGGAGGCTGGGGGGTTAAGGGGTGGAAGGTAGAAGGTGAGAGGCTGGGGGGTTAAGGGGTGGAAGGTTGCAGGCGAGAGGCTGGGGGGTTAAGGGTTGGAAGGTAGCAGGCGAGAGGCTGGGGGGTTAAGGGGTGGAAGGTAGCAGGCGAGAGGCTGGGGGGTTACGGGGTGGAAGGTAGCAGGTAGCAGGTGAGAGGCTGGGGGGTTAAGGGGTGGAAGGTAGCAGGCGAGAGGCTGGGGGGTTAAGGGGTGGAAGGTAACAGGTGGGAGGCTGGGGGGTTAAGGGGTAGAAGGTAGCAGGTAGCAGGTGAGAGGCTGGGGGGTTAAGGGGTGGAAGGTAGCAGGCGAGAGGCTGGGGGGTTAAGGGGTGAAAGGTAGCAGGCGAGAGGCTGGGGGGTTAAGGGGTGGAAGGTAGAAGGTGAGAGGCTGGGGGGTTAAGGGGTGGAAGGTAGCAGGCGAGAGGCTGGGGGGTTAAGGGGTGGAAGGTAGAAGGTAGAAGGTGAGAGGCTGGGGGGGTTAAGGGGTGGAAGGTAGAAGGTGGGAGGCTGGGGGGTTAAGGGGTGGAAGGTAGAAGGTGAGAGGCTGGGGGGGTTAAGGGGTGGAAGGTAGAAGGTGAGAGGCTGGGGGTTTAAGGGGTGGAAGGTAGAAGGTGGGAGGCTGGGGGGTTAAGGGGTGGAAGGTAGAAGGTGGGAGGCTGGGGGGTTAAGGGGTGGAAGGTAGCAGGCGAGAGGCTGGGGGGTTGAGGGGTGGAAGGTAGAAGGTGGGAGGCTGGGGGGTTAAGGGGTGGAAGGTAGAAGGCGAGAGGCTGGGGGGGTTGAGGGGTGGAAGGCGAGAGGCTTGGGGCGTTGAGTGGTGGTGAGGGGTAGAAGGTGGGAGGCTGGGGGGTTAAGGGGTGGAAGGTAGAAGGCGAGAGGCTGGGGGGGTTGAGGGGTGGAAGGCGAGAGGCTTGGGGCGTTGAGTGGTGGTGAGGGTTAGAGGTAGCAGGTGGGGAGGATGGGGGGATTAAGGGGAGGAAAGGAAGCAGGTGGGAGGCTGGGGGGTTAAGGGGTAGAAGGTGGGAGGCTGGGGGCTTAAGTGATGATGCTCAGCAGCTATTTATACCTTCCTTCCTTATTGAGAGAAGCCCTCTTCCTCAGAGCTACCCTGCCCTACCCCAGCCCCAGACAGGGAAACACATAAATAAATGCAAAACCCCAGTGTCACACCACCATTAATACGGGAAAAGACTCAAATTAAAACAGTGGGGGAAAAGAGGATGAAAGAGGCAGGAGAAGTTTGAGGATGAATAAGTAAAGAGAGTGTTCTCCTTTTCCTGTCTGAAGCGCAAAGGAGCAGTGCATACAGTGCATACAGCAGAAAGTCACTTACTGTATACTGTACTTTACTGTGACGGGAGGTACCATCACTAATGGGGTCACTATAACCTATACTGAGAGCTTTAGTGGTGAATCTACTGTATGAGTGTATATATGCTGGATATGGTGCCATGCACTGAACCCCAAAGTAATGCAGTATGCCAACTTTTGGCCTGGAAGCTAAATTCAGATGTAAAGCCTTAAAGATTTGAAAACCACTACTGTGTAAGCACAGAAAAAGTCCATTATTTTATTTGGATTTGATGGAAGCAGGTAAACATTCCGGTACAACGGTGTCCTTTCTCAAAGCAGTGTAATAGCTTCGTTCAACTGACTTCCCAGTAGATAGGCTATATATCACCCCCAGACCTGGTAATTACTGTACGTGCTAAGCAAACAGCCATCCATAGCATCAACTTTACCCGCTCTCTCTCTGAGCTGTGCTCCTCCTTCAGAAAGCAACACTTCCACAGCAGTGTGATCCCACCAGGAGAAACCCGAATGAAAAGCCAGGGAAAAGGAGCTGTCTCCTCTGTTGGGGCGAAGTGAAGACATTTTACATTTACATTTAAGTCATTTAGCAGACGCTCTTATCCAGAGCGACTTATAAATTGGTGCATTCACCTTATGATATCCAGTGGAACAACCACTTTACAATAGTGCATCTAACTCTTTTAAGGGGGGGGGGGGGGGGGTTAGAAGGATTACTTTATCTTATCCTAGGTATTCCTTAAAGAGGTGGGGTTTCAGGTGTCTCCGGAAGGTGGTGATTGACTCCGCTGACCTGGCGTCGTGAGGGAGTTTGTTCCACCATTGGGGTGCCAGAGCAGCGAACAGTTTTGACTGGGCTGAGCAGGACCCAGCAGCATGCTACATTGTGGTTGGTCCAGCGCCCAGCGGCACTACGACTGGTCTTAGTATTAGTACAGCAGGGAAGTATGACCTCTTTCTACACAGATCAGTGGTTCTGAGCTTCTGAAGACAGGAGGAGCAGACCAAGTTATTATGACAATAACCTCAGCACAAAGGCTCATTGAGGATACTGTAGGTGTGTGTTCAAGTTCAGTTTTTAACCTAAAGTAGACAACTCACTCTTTCCCATCTATTCCAAACTATGACAACATATGAGTTAAGGGGTTTTGACGGCGTTATCGAGAAAAAGATAAATTAATCAACCTATGGGTTGGACACCAACCCTAACATGGGCTAAACAACACCAGCACTGCACTGAGTGGGTACTATTACAGCATTCATAAAACACTGCTCTCTCTATAACTCTGTGGTCCAAATATTCCAATATACTGCCACCATGACAGATATTTCCTTCCTCGTGGAGAAAAGACGTTTTGCCATTACAATTTATTAATTTGGTTGTTAGGGGTTGTGGAGATTACAGACCCGTATTGACAGCTGACTTACTGCCATTAATTCCTCCTCGCCCACAAGAGAGAGAGAGAGAAATAAGAGTGTGAGAGACAGGGAGAGGGAGATGGAGGAAGAGAAAGCTGAGTTGGGGTAGGGGATGGGCGTCCATTCCAATACAAGTAGCACCTGTCAGCTGGGTTGGGAGGCTGGAGTCTCCCATATCTCCCCTGGCCAAGGCCTCCTCTCCCTGGGGCCTCCATCCCTCCCTCTACACTCAACCACCATCTATCTATATGCACCAGGCTGTGACTAAAACAGAGGTATTCTGCACCCAGGCACCTACTCCACTGAGAGGAGAGGCAGGGAGGCAGCTAGCTACCTGGGCTGGCCATGATGCACAACACCATGCAGCCTCCTCTCACTCCATGCTAGGGAAAGAGCAGGCAGTCACAACATTATATCAAATCTAATTCAATAGAAATAGTCAAATTAGAGGGCTGGTAATACAATGCCTGATGTACCCTATGAATAGTTGATTCAAATGAATCTGGCTAATGAACCCTTATTCTGATTTGGGAAATTGGTTGACGACAACATATTCTTTCTCCATCCAAAAATGTAGGCTATCAACTGGACTTGTAGAGATAAACATATTTATTGATTTGAAATGGTTGGTTCAATTACCATAATTTGCATAAACAGTAATCATTTCTGTATTCAGGCCCAAACTATAGATCCATGATACTTGGTCAACAGAAGCATCCGGTATCAAAGTGTGAGAACACTTTCCGAATATGCTGAGCTCAGCAAGAACACAGTTCAGCCACAACTTGATAAGCCAATCATCTTGTTCATTTTTTCCACTTTGAGCCTGTCATAGTGGGGTCATTAAAACAAACCATCCAGAAAACAGTAGATAAGATACTTAAGCCTAACTACTGCAGTTTCTCCAGGCACACATTTCTGTAGGAAAGTGATCATCTGAGAGAAGCTGAGGTAAACCGACAAGAACAACACAGCTCGATGCTTGCATCTATCCAGCTGGACATAACATGAGGTAACGAAGGAAAGTCAATGTTGGAACTCTCTTCTTTGCAATGACATACATATGGATTGCGGTTAAGCCCATGCTTTGTAACAGGCTTTAGAGCAAGTCCATCAACCACTCATTGAGGTCGGGTGGGGGGGGGTGTGTGCGTGCTTACGGGGATGTTTGCGCTAATGCGTGCTTGTCTGCGGAGTGAATGGCAACCCCTCAGAAGTGCTGATGTGGCTCCCAAAGACATCCCAGTTAACAACCGAAAACTCAGTGGAAACCTCAACCCAAATAAATAATAGGGAAGAGAATGCATAGGAGTGGAAGGTCATGAGATAAAGAGTTGGTTCCCCACAACTCCTTCTCCAGCTCTACTTAAAACTCATTAGCAGGAGCTGCGTGGCAAAGGCCTGGTGCTCACATGCATATATGATTGCATAATGAACAGGAAAGGCCTCACAATGACATTGTCGTGAATATGAAGGAATTATTCCTAAGGTAACTGGTATTGCAATAGCTTTAAATTAAGTATGCTGGAAGCCTGAAAGCATAGGAATAACTCAAACGCCACACAACTATATCTTAGTTGACTGTGTTTTCCTGTATTTGAAAGAATACTGTTGTGTTTGTCAGTTATACTTTGATTTGGACTACAGGTGTTTCTTTAAATATTACAGGGGAGAGTGCTGATATGAAATCCATTGTATGTTTCACCCGGGCGGGACAGAAAATCCTACAGAAACACTAGCTTTTACAGTAATTGGAGTAAACATTCCATCCACCACGTTTTAGAATGGAAAGTGGTTGCCAGAGAGAGTCTGCTGCTCGAAGACATGCAGGTCTCTATTCCTCTATTCATCTATTTTTCAGATTACTACACACTATACTAATTAGAGTAATTAACTGTTGCCAAATCCACTTTTTCAGGTTGAATAATGATTATGAGCTGTAATTAGTTTGCTGGCCTGGTTAAAGCCACAGTAGGACAATGTAAAAAGTATGACTATCACAGACCCAGGTTCGATCCCAGGCTGTGTCACAGTCGGCCGTGACCGGGAGACCAATGAGGCGGCGCACAATTGGCCCAGAGTCATCCGGGTTAGGGGAGGGTTTGGCCGGCCGGGATTTACTTGTCCCATCGTGTTCTAGCGACTCCTTGTGGCGGGCCGGGAGCCTGCAAGCTGACCTCCGTCGCCAGCTGGATGGTGTTTCTTCTGACACATTGGTGCGGCTGGCTTCCGGGTTAAGCAAGCAGTGTATCAAGAAGCAGTGCATCTTGGCAGGGTCATGTTTCGGAGGACGTATGGCTCTCGACCTTCGCCTCTTCTGAGTTGCAGGGATGGGACAAGACTGTAACTACCAATTGGAGAGAAAATGGGGTAAAAGTACAAAGAAATTAAACACATAAATACAAAATTAAACATGACTATCGCCCTGTAGCACTCACATCTGTAGCCATGAAATTCTTTGAAAGGCTGGTCATGGCTCACATCAACAACGTCATCCCAGAAACCCTGGATCCACTCCAATTCGCATACCGCCCCAACAGATCCACAGATGACACAATCACTATTGCACTCCACACTGCCCTTTCCCACCTGGACAAAAGGAACACCTACGTGAGAATTAGGGCTGACCCCATTTAGTCGACTGGTCAATTGTTTGGTCGATAGTTTGTTGGTTGACCAAGATTTCTTTAGTCGATCAGTAGCAAAAATAAATAAAAAATTCATGGTGTACAAGAAACCTGTCTGATTCGCGCCTGTCTGAGTGGACTAATCCATTATGGAGGCTGTGGGGATGGCACAGTCCATCAGTCTGTGCTACTGAAATTACATATGGTTATATTATGTAAGAACAATGGTGCAACACTAATAAAAATAATATGACTTTATAACAAATGCATTTTCTCCCGCGTTGGATAGTGGTTGCTGTCCGGGGTTCTGAAACACATCAGTGCGCTGTTGAATTGGCATCTTTTCCTAGACCATGTTGCTATGTGCACATTAGCAAAGTTATCCAGCATATTGGTGTTCTGAACAATGGAGGAGGAGGAGGCAGCAGCCCTTGCCTTAATTGACAAAGAAAAGTGAGGAGAGAAGGAATTCCAACTTAATTAGGTCTATAATCAATAGCCTAAGTGTTAAATGAGCCTGTCTTTATAAATCATCCATGTACAGTACATGTATACTGTATCTACAGAAATACGACAGATCCTGCTTCTGTTGCCTGTTTGAGTGTTTGTTTAATAGCCTACTGGTTCCATGAGCACCAAGCCTCACGCAAACACAACATGTCGAATAAACAATTTCCCAAATTCAACTGTTTTTAATCTTTGCTTTGCTGTAATAAAGGCTTTACACTCTTTTTTTCATTAGAACAGCCTCTCTGGTATTATTTATAATTTATTTAGTGTTGTTTACACTGTTCCAAATTGTCTGAAAAACAATATTTATAATAATAATAACAACACTGTTCCCCGGGCGCCAGAGTCGTGGATGTAGATTATGGCAGGCCCACGCACCTCTCTGATTCAGAAGGGTTGGGTTAAATGCAGAAGACACATTTCAGTTGAATGCATTCAGTTGTACAACTGACTAGGTATCCCCCCTTCCCTTAGTAACAACAACCCTCCTTTTTCTTGATCTCCTTCTTATTGTTATTATTACTATTATTATTATGATCATCATTATAATAATAAGTTTGATGATCATAATAATAAGTCATGTAATTATCATTAGTAGGCTTAGTACAGCAGCCTTGGGTCCCGTGTGGCTCAATTCGTAGAGCATGGCGCTTGCAAAGCCAGAGTTGTGGGTTTGAGTCCCATTGGGGAGCATTCTGAAAATGTATGAAAAATGTATGCAATCACTCCTGTAAATCGCTCTGTACTAATGACTAAAATGTAAATGTTGTATAACCACTATCGAACTGTAGGCCTAAGAGCAGTTCTTCGGACTCCCTCTAGTCATTTGAGTGTCTTAATTATTTAATTAAAGCATCAGAAAAGCTCAGTGCATATAGTCGATTTGAGTAATAGGACAGACCACCTTTTTTTTGTCGGGGACAGCCCTAGTGAGAATGCTGTTCATTGACTACAGCTCAGCGTTTAACACCATAGTGCCCTCCAAGCTCATCACTAAGCTAAGGACCGTGGGACTGAACACCTCCCTATGCAACTGGATCACTCAACACAGGGGCCCTTCAGGGGTGCGTGCTTAGTCCCATCGTGTACTCCCTGTTCACGCACGACTCCAACACCATCCTTAAGTTTGCCAATGACATGGCGGTAGTAGGCCTGATCACCGACAACGATGAGACGGCCTATAGGGAGGAGGTCAGAGACACAACAACCTCTCCCTCAACGTGAGCAAGACAAAGGAGCTGATCGCGGACTACAGGAAAAGGAGGGCCGAGCACGCCCCCATTCACATCAACAGGGCTGTAGTGGAGCGGGTCGAAAGCTTCACAGTCTTGAAAAGGGCACGATAACGCATATTCCCCTTCAGGAGGCTGAAAAGATTTGGCGTGGGACCTCAGATCCTCAAAAGGTTATACAGCTGCACCATCGAGAGCATCCTGACTGGTTGCATCACCGCTTGGTTTAATAAGTTCTCGGAATCAGACTGCCAGGCTCAACAGAGGATAGTGCGTACGGCCCAGTACATCACTGGGGCCGAGCTTCCTTCCATCCAGGACCTCAATACCAGGCGTTGTCAGAGATAAGGCCCGAAAATTGTCAGACTCCAGCCACCCAAGTCATAGACTGTTCTCTCTGCTACTGCATGGCAAGCGGTACCGGAGTGCCAAGTCTGGGACCAAAAGGCTCCTGAACAGAATCTACCCCCAACCCATAACACTGCTGAACAGTTAATCATTTGGCTACCTGAACTATTTGCATTGGCCCCCTTAATTTATTTTGATTTAATACCATTTTTTCACTGACTCTTGCATAGGCTCGATGTACACTCACTGGACTCTAACTACACACTCACACATACTACACTGACATTTCAACACACACATGCATTTTGACGCCACACACACACATAAACATACATTCACATTCCTTCCCACTCTTCACATACGCTGCTGCTAACTCTATGTTTATTATCTATGCATAGTCACTTTACCCCTACCTACATGCACGTATTACCTCAATTACCTCGACTAACCCGTACCCCTGCACATTGACTCTGTACCGGTACCTCCTGTATATAGCCTCGTTATTGTTCTTTTGTGTAACTATTTTTCCTTTAGAAAATGTTTCTTACTTTATTTAAACTCTGCATTGTTGGTTAAGGGTTCGCAAGTAAGCATTTCACGGTAAGGTTTTGTTGTATTCGGCACGTTACAAATACCATTGTATTATATTTGATACTGGTACCGCGTGTATACATCCAAGTTATCGTTACTCATTGTGTATTTATTATTACTTCTATTATTTCTCCATTTCTTTCTCTCTGCATTGCAAGTTAGTAAGAACTTCACTGTTAGTCTACACCTGTTGTTTATGAAGCATTTAACAAATCAAATTTGAATTGATTTGAGTATGGTTTGGGTCGGTACCCTAATGTGAAAAACGTACTACTTCATTAGTCATTAGTGCAAAGGGGGATCATCACCTACCCAGACCAGGGGGTATCTCCGGGCATGGTGGTATAGGTTTGGCAGTTGGTGGTGTGTGGTTTCCCTCAGGTCGTACGCTGGGCAGCAGCTGGTCTGCGGTGGCCAGGTAGCTGGCGAAGGTGGCGTTGGGCCGGCTGAGGTTGTAGTAGTAGTGGTGTCCGTTGCGGCTGGAGTTGCGGCCGTTGTTGAAGCGGCTGAAGATCTGATCGAAGCGCTGGCTGTAGACGTCGAAGTAGAGGATCATCATGATGACAAAGTGCACCATGCAGAGCAGCAGGACAGCCTTGCAGATGCGTTCCAGGGTCCGGCCTAACATCAGCCGAGTCATGGTTGAGCCTGCCGCCCCTGCCGCACAGTCTAGGGCATCCGCTCGGTTGGTCACTCCCCTGGGCCTGGGCTGGCCTGGACAAATGCTGCACGCTGCCTCACTCTATCACCTGTGGGAGGGCCAGGGAACAACATTACATTATGTTCACACTAAATTTATATTTTGTTGCCATTTAAGTAAATTAGGCCCAACACAGGAAATGAGAAGCAAATCACAGTATCTGTATATGTCATGTACATGTTTCCAAGAAAATAAACATCAAGGAATAAAACAAAAGCAACCTACTCCACCCAACAACATGATTTGAAAAACATTTATAATAAAATGGCTTGACTGGACTCTCCGTTCTTTCCCCTGGCAGGATCACAGGTGGAAACATCACGGGGAAAGCACCAGATATCAAAGATAACCTAGCAGATAGATAGATTACCCAGGTGCAATGTGGTGGGAGGGCGGTGGGATGGAACGCCACTGTCAATGTCAGACTCAACTCTATCTCACCAGGCTGGGTCTCACTCATTGATTTTCTCACAGACGAGCACACAAAAACAATACAGTGTGTTTGATGAGGGGTTTTTAGATGGCGTATAGACGTAGGATCTTAATTTGATCACCCTGTTGTTGCAGGAAATGCCCTGCACAGCAGGAAAGCAAACTTGTTGTGTAATCGAGGTTTAAAAATGCTTCTAAAGTTTAATTTCCACTTGCCCTAATTTCCATTTGCCCCAACTAAAAATGTATCAACAAAAATGTTAATTAATTAAAATCCACACAATAATTCACATTTCCTGTTGCTGCAGGAGTATTTTCCTGCTGCGAGAAACTGGTCAAATGAAGGTAGCCTACCTGTTAGGTCAGTAACCAAAAGGTCGCTAGTTCGAATTACCCAGCCAACAAGGTGAAAAATCTGCCAATGTGTCCTTCAGAGCAAGGCACTAAACCTAATTGCTCCAGGGTCGCCATTGATAATGGCTGACCCTGGCCGTGACCCGTCTCTCCGAAGGTGTCTCTGGGGAAGTTGGGATATGCAAAAAAATACATTTCCATTTTACACATACGTATAATACACACTTGTGCATGTGTAAAACAGATCAAATCTAAGCACCCACCAAATTATGAATTATTTGACTGACCTGTGTAGTTCTAAGTTCTGTGGTAAACTGACTTGACGAAGAGCCTCTGTATTTCAATTTGAATGGCAAATGCTGTTTCAAAGTACAATTTTCTACATGCAATAGTCCAGTATAAATACTAAAATATTAATTAGAAAGAGACTGACCTCATGGAGGACAAGGCTAGTTGGTGAAAGCTTTAGATGCCTTTTCAGCTCTACATTAATACTCAATTATGACAGATGCTGCACCACACTGTTAACCAGCATGACGTCAAAAACAGATTATATACTGGGTGGTTCGAGCCGTGAATGCTGATTGGCTGACAGCCGTGGCATATCATACCGTAAACCACAGGTATGACAAAACATGTATTTTTACTGTTCTAATTATGTTGGTAACCAGTCTATCATAGCAATAAGGCACCTCAGGGGGTTGTGGTATATGGCCATTATACTACGGCTAAGGGTTGTATCCAGGCACTCTGCGTTGTGTCTTGCTTAAGAACAGCACTTAGCCGTGGTATATTGGCCATATACCACACCCCCTCAGGCCTTATTGCTTAATTCGCCTTTTGAAAGCCTACACACCAGTTTATCAGTTTGCTCACTAACATTAAAGACAAGCCAACATAATTCAAGTCTAACATGAAAAAATGTACACAGTGGCCTGTATGTGCAGTGCAAACCAGGCCTTAGCATTGGAGAATATCAACATGGGACCAAGATGCTTGTTTAGAAACGGCTGGTGTCTAGTGAATATTTAATTCCATATTGGACACTAAATCCCTTGGACACTAAACTTATCCCTTGGACACTAAATGGATGCTGAGAACTCTTTTAGATTAAACCGACACACCAATAAAGTAAAGTCCTGGAAATATGGTGGCAATAAATGTGTACAGCATGTATGTTCAAATTTTAATAGTGTGCTGGCTCTTGATGTGGCGCCCAGTTAATCTGTCAGTGCATAATTCATTATGGGCTAGTTAGTCTCTACCAGACCCATCTCCCTGTGACAGCTATATTAAGACTAAACTAAGCCATAAACAACACAATGATAATGGCCAGTATAAGTTGTATACCACTTTATTGGCATCGGCATATTTGGCAGCGTATTTTCAATCCCTCTCATTTTTGTTTGTGGTGTCACCTCCGCTCTGCATACATTACTGTAATCAGTCACAGCTGTCTTAGGCCTATACAGTAATGTTACAATGGATGTGTTTCAACTTTAGAACAGGGGTGGTTGATTTTGCTTTTTTTTTTTTATTATTATTTTGGCTTAAAAAAACACTACAGGCCACAGTTGAAAGTCTAAAACTGTATAGAAAGTATGTAGAAATGATAATGGGCCTATATATTTTGAAATAACTGCCCTTTATCTGGCCCGCAAATTGATTTTGTTGAACAAATCAGTCAAAAGAAAATCTGTGCAGCCCTACGTTGAACCCTTCATGGATGTGGAATTTCCCAATGTGGCCCTCGAGCCCAACATTTTGCCCAACCCTGCTTTAGAACAAGCCTTAACAAAGAGCAGTAGCCCCAAATCAACTGATTTGCCAATATTAGGTGAGTCATCACTTGCAGAGTTTCTTGCGATCCAACGCAAACCAAGGATTTGTGGCTGACTTCTTAGTAAAGAGACATATAGACTAACAATACTCAGTGGTGACAATGTTTTATGTAACATTACATAATGATTTAAAGCAAAGGCAAATCCTGAGCAGCAGAGAGATGGTTAAGTAGTAGATATTTAGAGTATAGCCTTTAAGCAGTAGCAATTCACTGTTTAATCGTTTTTGTCAACACAGCTGGGGAAATGCTGATGCAGAAAGAAGAACTAATAGATGAGTGACTATGTTCTTTCTGTCTTTATATTATTTTTCAAATGGTAATGAGAGGTTGTCAGACAGAGAAATGTGTTACATCATCCCTGCTGTGATGGAGATCTCCAAACGCTGCGTTGTAAAGGGGAAACACCTGGGTAGGACCCTAGCCTAGCTTCTCTTTGCTCTACTCTAAGGCCACGGGCCCTAGTGCAACCCACCAACCAGCCCTCATGGCCTCATCAAATATGCATTAGACATGCTACACTTGATAACATTGGGCAAAACTGTAGCCTTCGAGCATTTCTTGCTTGACACCTCAATAACATGCAAACCATGCAGTGCTAGTGTGTTTTACCAAATGTATAAATCTGTCTAACAATCAATCTAAAACTTAGGCTAATCATTCAAAAAAAGCTTTAACGTTGTGTCATATGCCAGTTTCCAACAAACAAGTCCCCATGCATTTATGCATTGTCTTGACTGTATGCTTAGGGTTGTTGTCCTGTTGGAAGGTGAACCTTCGTTCCAGTCTAAGGTCCTGAGCGCTCTGGAGCAGGTTTTCATCAAGGATCTTTGCTCTGTTCATCTTTGCCTCTATCCTGACTAGCTTCCCAGTCCCTGCTGCTGAAAAACATCCCCACAGCATGATGCTACCACCACCACCATGCTTCACCGTAAGGATGGTGCCAGGCGTGACATTTGGCATTCAGGCCAAAGTGTTTAATCTTGGTTTCATCAGACCAGATAATATTGTTTCTCATGGTCTGAGAGTCTTTAGGTGCATTTTGTCTCCAAGCAGGCTGTCATGTGTGTTTTACTGAGGAGAGGCTTCCGTCTTGGCCACTCTACCATAAAAGCCTGATTGGTGGAGTGCTGCAGAGACGGTTGTCCTTCTGGAAGGTTCTCCCATCTCAACAAAGGCACTCTGGAGCTCTTTCAGTATCACCATCAGGTTCTGGAGGTGACACTGACCAAGGCCCTTCGCCCCTGATTGCTCAGTTTGGCCGGGTGGCCAGCTCTAGGAAGCGTCTTGGTGGTTCCAAAACGTCCTGCATTTAAGAATGTTGGAGGCCACTGTGTTCTTGGGGACCTTCAATGCTGCAAAAATGTTTTGGTACCCTTACCCAGATCTGTGCCTCAACACAATCCTGTCTCGGAGCTCTACGGACAATTCCTTCGACCTCATGGCTTGGTTTTTTCTTTGACATGCACTGTCAACTGTGGGACCTTATATAGTCTGGCGTGTGTCTTTCCAAATCATGTCCAATCAATTGAATTTACCACAGGTGGACTCCAATCAAGTTGTAGAAACATCTCAAGGATGACCAATGGAAACAGGATGCACCTGAGCTCAATTTTGAGTCTCATAGCAAAGGGTCTGAATAGTTATGTAAATAAGGTATTTATGTTTTCTAGTTGAAATACATTTGCAAAAATCTCTCAACCTGTTATCACTTTGTTATTGTGTGTAGATTGCTGAGGATTTTTTTATTCAATCAATTTTAGAATAAGGCTGTAACGTAACAAAATGTGGAAAAAGTCAAGGGGTCCGAATACCTTCCGAAGGCACTGTATATGTGTCGTGTGACATTGAGGACTGATTAGCATGTTTATATCATAGTGAAGACAGTAGCAATGCTGTAATGTTTTGTATTAATTATCATACTCGTGGGAAGTAGTTTAGGGGTGGAGGGGCTTTATCTGTTCTCTAATAAAGGCTGATTAAAGGTCCAGTGCATTAGTTTTGTGAAAAAAGTTTTGTTTAAAAAATATATATAATAATAAATACACTGCTCAAAAAAATTAAGGGAACACTTAAACAACACAATGTAACTCCAAGTCAATCACACTTTTGTGAAATCAAACTGTCCACTTAGGAAGCAACACTGATTGACAATAAATTTCACATGCTGTTGTGCAAATGGAATAGACAAAAGGTGGAAATTATAGGCAATTAGCAAGACACCCCCAAAAAAGGAATGGTTCTGCAGGTGGTGACCACAGACCACTTCTCATTTCCTATGCTTCCTGGCTGATGTTTTGGTCACTTTTGGTGCTTTCACT
Organism: Salvelinus fontinalis; assembly: GCF_029448725.1. Classification (NCBI taxonomy): domain Eukaryota; kingdom Metazoa; phylum Chordata; class Actinopteri; order Salmoniformes; family Salmonidae; genus Salvelinus; species Salvelinus fontinalis. The sequence continues at coordinate 27,111,353 of NC_074690.1, read as the reverse complement.
CTAGTGGTAGCATGAGACGGAGTCTACAACCCACACAAGTGGCTCAGGTAGTGCAGTTCATCCAGGATGGCACATCAATGCGAACTGTGGCAAAAAGGTTTGCTGTGTCTGTCAGCGTAGTGTCCAGAGCATGGAGGCGCTACCAGGAGACAGGCCAGTACATCAGGAGACATGGAGGAGGCCGTAGGAGGGCAACAACCCAGCAGCAGGACCGCTACCTCCACCTTTGTGCAAGGAGGTGCACTGCCAGCGCCCTGCAAAATGACCTCCAGCAGGCCACAAGTGTGCATTTTACCACTTCGCGGCTGAGCCATTGCTGCTCCTAGACGTTTACACTTCAAAATAACAACACAGTTGAACGGGGCAGGGCAGAAATTTGACGAAATGACTTGGTGGAAAGGTGGCATCCTTTGACGTTGCCACATTGAAAGTCACTGAGCTCTTCAGGTAAGGCCATTCTACTGCCAATGTTTGTCTATGGAGATTACATGGCTGTGCGCTCAATTTTATACGTCCGTCAGCAACGGGTGTGACTGAAATAGCCGAATCCACAAATTTTTAAGTGTTGTCCACATACTTTTGTAAATATAATGTATGTTTTACAATGGTGGGGGAGTGCCAAGATGGACGTGTGGTGGCTTTAACACAGCGCCCCCTGTCAGTCATCTAGTGTATATATTCACAGTGCCTTCTGAAAGTAATCATACCCCTGGATTTATTCAAAATGTTGTTGTATTAAAGCCTGAATTCAAAATGGATTGCATATTTTTTTTTCACCCATCTACACACAATATCCCATAATGACAAAATGAAAACATGTTTTTAGAACATTTGCACATTAGAACATTTGCACATTTATTGAAAATTAAATACAGAAATATCTAATTTACATAAGTATTCACACCCCTGAGTCAATACTTAGTAGGAGCACCTTTGGCATTGATTGCACCAGGAGGCTGCTGAGGTGAGGACAGCTCATAATAATGGCTGGAACAGAGTAAATGGAATGGCATGTGGGTGATGTATTTGATACCATTCCACTTATTCCACTCCAGCCATTACTACTAGCCCATCGTTGCCAATTAAGGTGCCACCAACCTCCTGTGGATTACACATGTGAGTCTTTCTGGGTAAGTCTCTAAGAGCTTTCCACACCTGGATTATGCAACATTTGCAGTATTAGTTTTGTGCCTTGCTGCAAACAGGATGCATGTTTTGGAATATTTTTATTCTGTACAGGCTTCCTTCTTTTCCCTCTGTCAATTAGATTACTAGTGTGGAGTAACTACAATGCTGTTGATCCATCCTCAGTTCTCCTATCCCAGCCATTAAACTTGAACTGTTTTAACGTTACCACTGGTCTCATGGTGAAATCACTGCACTGTTTCTTTCCTCACCGGCAACTGAGTTAGGAAGGACGCCTGTATCTTTGTAGTGACTGGGTGTATTGATACACCATCGAAAGTGTAATTAATAACTTCACCATTCTCAAAGGGATATTACAAATGTTTACCCATCTACCAATAGGTGCCCTTCTTTGCGAGGCATTGGAAAACCTCCCTGGTCTTTGTAGTTGAATCTGTGTTTGAAATGCACTGCTCGACTGAGGGACCTCACAGATAATTGTATGTGTGGGGGACATAGATGAGGTAGTCTCATTCAAAAATCATGTTAAACACTATTATTGCACACAGAGTGAGTCCATGCATTATTATGTGACTTGTTAAGCACATTTTTACTTCTTGCAATAAGAAAGGGCTTGAATACTTATTGATTGAAGTCATTTCAGCTTTTCATTTTGCATTAATTTGTAAAAATGTTGAAAAACATCATTCCATTTTGACATTATGGGATATTGCGTGTAGGGCAGTGACAAAACATATACATTTAATCAATTTTAAATTCAGGCTGTAGCACAACAAAATATGGAAAAAGTCAATGGGTGTGAATACTTACTGAAGACACTGTAAATCATTGTACACATTGCAGTGTAATTGAAAATGTGTTGGCAGGAGTCATGCCTAAACACAAGGATTGACACTGATTTGGTAACACATCAAAACACACGCACTGCAGAGGAGATCTGAGTCACTCAAAATACCATGAGTAGATTTGATCGAAATGTCCACATACTCCTGATTGCATTAGATCTCTAGATTTATAAAGAAGATTGTTGAAAATTGATTCCACCATTATGCAGTGAATCACCACCTGATATGGGTGTGGATAGAATAGAATAGTGCGTGTTGGTTTACAAAACGTGCAAAGTACAAAATGCAAAGGGGAATGGGGCCTATTATTCTAATGAATAACACGTTGCATTTGAGCTATTATTTCAGTGTAATAACGTGCTTCAATGATATGCCACCAATGTATATCAGCTCATAGACTTACATCAGCATTCTGCATTCATACAGGCATACAAAAACAAACATTAAGTAAATCAACACCTCACAAGGCGAGACATCCCGCTAAAACACATTTTCCAGAACATCTAATAAGACTATTGCTCCAAATTGGCATAGCTTTGGGTAAAATGTAACATTACATTGTTGGCTCAAGGCCCATAGAATCAGTCCTACAAGAGTCAAAGGTGTTGCTTGTCAAAAGACTAAGAGACTAAAGACTAGATAAACAAAGACAGTACGGGGTGTGAAGGGCAAACTGTGTGTCACTGCCCTCTTGCCTAGAATGGCATTATGCTCATGCTAACCACTCTGAGAAAGGAACACCCCTCACCTTCTGACTGGCACACACACAGATTCCTCTCTGTTGCTCCCCCGGGGGGAGAATTAGGCCTACCTTGCACAGCATAGAAGTTGTAAACTTACAGCCCTGTACAAACAAGAGATATTTAATTATATATATTTTATTTCTGGAAAGGAAAGTTGTGTGGATACTTGGGCTTGAGGTATTACTAGGAGTTTGTAAAGAAAAAGGGTTTCTTTACAAACCAAACAATAACTATCATAGCACATATTTTTTAAGTGCCATGCCGTCATTAATAATTTGGTTTGAAAAAAGTGTCCATGGTGGCCAATACCAATACACTGACTCAGAATAATAAAACAAAATCATTCTTCTTCACCAGCACCCTCATCTCAACACAGATTAACAGAGGGGTAAAGAGAGTGATGCCATTTAAGGGGAACAACTCTTAATAATCCATGTTGTGTAACATCACAAACAGACATGTTCTCACAGCTGGAGGAGAGGATCCCAGATATCAGACTTCACACTCCTGCCCGATTACCACCAACACTGTGGAGCAGAGCACATGCACAGTTCAGTCTACTGACCCTTGTCAGAAACACTGCATGTTTCACATTTCAACTAATGGAAAACAGATAGACACTCTTGTCAGGGAAGGTCTGTGATGCTTCTACTATCAAATCCCAATCAAATATTATTCATAGACTACATGCCAAATATTCAAGCCAGAAATGAAATAAATATCTGACTACTAAACAAGGTTATTTATGCATCAACCAAGCTCTACCATTGTACAGTCATGGCCAAAAGTTTTTAGAATGACACAAATATAACTTTCCACAAAGTTTGCTGCTTCAGTGTCTTTAGATATTTTTGTCAGATGTTACTATGGAATACTGAAGTATAATTACAAGCATTTCATAAGTGTCAAAAGCTTTTATTGACATGGACAACATGAAGTTGATGCAAAGAGTCAATATTTCCAGTGTTGACCCGTCTTTTTCAAGACCTCTGCAATCCACCCTGGCATGCTGTCAATTAACTTCTGGGCCACATCCTGACTGATGGCAGCCCATTCTTGCATAATCAATGCTTGGAATTTGTCAGAATTTGTGGGTTTTTGTTTGTCCACCCGCCTCTTGAGGATTGACCACAAGTTCTCAATGGGATTAAGGACTGGGGAGTTTCCTGGCCATGGACCCAAAATATTGATGTTTTGTTCCCCATGCCACTTAGTTATCACTTTTTGCCTTATGGCAAAAAGTGCTGGAAAAGGCATTGTTCATGCTGGAAAAGGCATTGTTCGTCAACAAACTGTTCCTGGATGGTTGGGAGAAGTTGCTCTCCGAGGATGTGTTGGTACCATTCTTTATTCATGGCTGTGTTCTTAGGCAAAATTGTGAGCGAGCCCACTCCCTTGGCTGAGAAGCAACCCCACACATGAATGGTCTCGGAATGCTTTACTGTTGGCATGACACAGGACTGATGGTAGTGCTCACCTTGTCTTCTCCGGACAAGCTTTTTTTCCGGATGCCCCAAACAATCGGAAGAGGGATTCATCAGAGAAAATGACTTTACCCCAGGCCTCAGCAGTCCAATCCCTGTACCTTTTGCAGAATATTTGTCTGTCCCTGGTGTTTTTCCTGGAGAGAAGTGGCTTCTTTGCTGCCCTTCTTGACACCAGGCCATCCTCCAAAAGTCTTTGCCTCCCTGTGCTTGCAGATGCACTCACACCTACCTGCTGCCATTCCTGAGCAAGCTATGTACTGGTGGTGCCGCGATCCCGCAGCTGAATCAACTTTAGGAGACGGTCCTGGCACTTGCTGGACTTTCTTGGGTGCCCTGAAGCCTTCTTTAAAACAATTGAACCGCTCTCCTTGAAGTTCTGGGTTCTGGGATGATCTGATAAATGGTTGATTTAGGTGCAATCTTACTGGCAGCAATATCCTTGCTTGTGAATCCCTTTTTGTGCAAAGCAATGATGACGGCACGTGTTTCCTTGCAGGTAACCATGGTTGACAGAGGAAGAACAATGATTCCAAGCACCACCCTCCTTTTGAAGCTTCCAGTCCGTTATTTGAACTCAATCAGCATGACAGAGTGATCTCCAGCCTTGTCCTTGTCAACACTCACACCTGTGTTAACGAGAGTATCACTGACATGATGTCAGCTGGTCCTTTTGTGGCAGGGCTGAAATGCAGTGGAAATGTTTTTTGTTAATTTGCATGGCAAAGAGGGACTTTGCAATTAATTGCAATTCATCTGATCACTCTTTATAACATTCTGGAATATATGCAAATTGCCATCATACACACTGAGGCAGCAGACTTTGTGAAAATGTACATTCCCAAAACTGTTGGCCACGACTGTACTAGAACATTCCCATGATTCCCATTGTAAGCATTTCTACCATAATTCTATTGAGATTGCTATCTTCACAGTGTATAGCTAGCCTATTTCAATACATAGCCTACACAGAAGGCCTCGTGGCCATGCTCCAGAGTTGCTAAGCTCTAAAGTCTCTCCACCATCAAATATAGGTTTGCCTTGCCTCTCTCTCTCTGCTTCCTCAGATCGAGCTGCTCATTTGGCTCCAGAGCCCAAAAATAAATGAAGTGCTTGGATGGAGGGAAGGTTTTATTGGGACAGCCTGGGATTCAGGGTAGGTTTTGGGCAGTTTTGATTCTCTGTTAAACACTACAGCAACAAACTAAAATCTACTACAACACTGATAGGGGATATTATGGGCTGTATGTCTATAATTAACTAAAAAAAGTTTCTTTACAAACCAAACAATAACTATCATAGCACATATTTTTTAAGTGCCATGCCGTATTTAATAATTTGGTTTGAAAAAATTGGGCTTTGCAATACAATGCAATTAATGATTACTCCTATCTGTATTGTATACTATCCTTAATTTAAAGTGAACCTCTCGCTCTCAGACTGTAGTTTAATCAATGTATGCAAGGACACATCCTTCGAGATTTTGAATGAAACTCACAATTTACAGCTCTGAATAGGCTGGTTTTTAGACAAAACACAAAGTCAATGCATAGAGCAAAGCAGTCCTCTCCAACTGCCACCTTTGTTGCTCAGGTCTGGTTGTTCCCATGACAACAAAACTCAACATTGAATTAACCTGAAAGAATAGAACACTCCTTCGCAAACAAACTGTCAGGAACAATCAACATTTCAATTGTAGGCATCCTTATTCTTTACACGTAAGTCAAATGTAATTCAATGAAACTTTAAACGTGCACGGTCATTAGTTCAAGTATGCTAAGGGTCTATCAAACACAGAACTAAATTCTTACACAACTGGATATTTGGCTATCCAGTTGTGTAAGAAACAAGTGGCGTTAAGTGAATGGCAGTCCCAAGGAAGTAGTGACTCCTCACCTGCTTTCACAGACTGGTCACATAAACTAGACGTAACATAGTACACGGAAATACAGGACCCTCAAATTAGTATGACATCTTACGTTTGTTATGGTTACATAAGATAGGATGGTTCATCCTTGGGAGCAATTTCCAAATGCCTGAAGGTACCACGTTCATCTGTACAAACAATAGTATGCAAGTATAAACACCATGGGACCACGCAGCCATCATACCGCTCAGGAAGGAGACGTGTTCTGTCCTAGAGATTAACGTACTTTGGTGCGAAAAGTGCAAATCAGTCCCAGAACAACAGCAAAGGACCTTGTAAAGATGCTGGAGGAAACAGGTACAAAAGTATCTATATCCACAGTAAAACGAGTCCTATATCGACAAACCTGAAAGGCCGCTCAGCAAGGAAGAAGCCACTGCTCCAAAACCGCCATAAAAAAGCCAGACTACGGTTTGCAACTGCACATGGGGACAAAGATCGTACTTTTTGAAGAAATGTCCTCTGGTCTGATGAAACAAAAATAGAACTGTTTGTCCATAATGACCATCGTTATGTTTGGAGGAAAAAGGGGGATGTTTGCAAGCCGAAGAACACCATCCCAACTGTGAAGCACGGGGGTGGCAGCATCATGTTGCTTTGCTGCAGGAGGGACTGGTCCACTTCACAAAATAGTTGGCATCATGAGAAAGGAAAATGATGTGGATATATTGAAGCAACATCTCAAGACATTGGTCAGGAAGTTAAAGCTTGGTCGCAAATGGGTCTTCCAAATGGACAATGACCCCAAGTATACTTCCAAAGTTGTGGCAAAATGGCTTAAGGACAACAACGTCAAGGTATTGGAGTGGCCATCACAAAGCCCTGACCTCAATCCTATAGAAAATTTGTGGGCAGAACTGAAAAGGTGTGTGAGAGCAAGGAGGCCTACAAACCTGACTCGTTTACACCAGCTCTGTAAGGAGGAATGGGCCTAAATTCACCCAACTTATTGTGTGAAGCTTGTTGAAGGCTACCCGAAATGTTTGACCGAAGTTAAACAATTTAAATGCAATGCTACCAAATACTAATTGAGTGTAAGTAAACTTCTGACCCACTGGGAATGTGATGAAAGAAATAAAAGCTGAAATAAATCCTTCTCTCTGCTATTATTCTGACATTTCACATTCTTAAAATAAAGTGGTGATCCTAACTGACCTAAGACAGGGAATTTGTACTAGGATTAAATGTCAGGAATTGTGGAAAACTGAGTTTAAATGTATTTGGTTAAGGTGTATGCAAACTTCCGACTTCAGCTGTATCATACGTTTTGCAAATTAGTAGCATATTGTACAAATTGTAATTCGTTACATATCATACAAAATGGATGATGGACATCAAAAAATTAATACATATCATACGAAACGTAACTTATCATACAAAACGAGGAGTCTCAGATTTACGTACAGAATAATACAAAACGCTCTGTGACCATGTTGGCTTTGGCCACCCTGGAGGGTGGGCTCTCAGGCTATGGACCATTACTATACACAAAGACCACTGCAACAGGGTGCACAAACCAAAATCAGATAGTGCTCAACATATTATTCCTGATTATTTTGTGATTTGTTTATGATCCGGAGGGATATAATTGGAGCAAAGTAGCCCAACTGTGCAAAACACCTTTCCACCACTGTTATTGTGGGTTCCATTCATTTATCCTGAGCCCTGAAAAGTTCATCATGACCCTGTCATTGACTGACTGAAGTGAGGTCAGTGAAACCACTTGTACAAAGTAAGAGTTCAGTGAAGTGAATGCATCCATGATCAGTTTTTCCCTACAAACACTATCGCATCAATGCACATAATGACACAGAAGCATTTCTAAATGGGTACATTTGACATGGAAAACTAAGCTGAGGATACATAGCATTGATGTGAAAACCAGTTTCTGATCAAGATATAGTGATCTCTACGTACACTATGTAGGCTATATAGCTTGTAGCCAAAAACTTCAGCAAACAATGTAGGCTGCATCTTGATCTCACTTGAGTTTAACTGTAGCCTATAGAGCTAAATGAAAAACGCCGTATAGGAAATAGCTCTGTATTTCGTGAGTTATTATGTAGATAGTAAATAGTCATTTGAGCAACTTGTCAACATCTTCTAACTAACTAGATACCAGTTGGCAGAATGAGAGCCACACTGCATGCTGCCCGGATGGATCGTTCCATCGCTGATCAAAGGACCTTTCGGCTTGTTGAAATAATGTCGAACATTTGGATCACTTGAAAAAAGGGATGTTGCAAATGCATGTAGAATGGCGGGTCTAGCAGCAGCATGCTTCAGCAAAATGTGCATGACAACAAAGCAAATTGTCTAATAAAACATCAATAACCACCAGTAAACATATACATGTTGATAAATGCAGATGTATAGGATAAGAAAGAAGAATCCAAATGGCAGGCTAAATGTAAAAATACAAGAAAAACTAAAGAACGAAATATCATGATGAACAAATGAAATATAATTTATTCTTACCTTAAGGTAGCAAGCAATCCTCCTCTCCTATGAATGCATGGTCTTTGTTGTTGCAGCAACCTTTTATATGAAATCTGTAAATGTCATTTAAAAAAATGTAATAACAAAAAGTCCTCACGAAAACCTGCTCTCTGTCGTTAAAAGGCACATAATATCCACTTAATAAAGCCTGGAGTGCGTTTTATTTATTTCTGATTATATAAATCGGTCATTTCATTTTTCGTGCACACATTGATCAAAACGTTTTGCCATATAACAGACATGGGAAATATGAATGCCTCATTGTTTGATTATTTACGGAGGGAAAATATAGGGTAGTAAATCTTCTACCTTCCTAATTCCGACAGTCCGTTACGTTTAAATGTGGCTATGAAGACAAAAAAGGAGTCTATAGCAGTTTTCTCTCGCCGAAGATTATCTATTATATTGACAAGATGGTCGACTGGCCGCTCTAACAATGGAAATATATGTCCACAAAGGCGAAATGCAGGCGGGAGGAGGCGAGATCAGGTGGGAACATTCTAGCCAATGAGAGGGCAGATACGCGTGTGAACAAGTCACAATTTTTTTTAAATCCAAATGTCACGCGCATAACACTTTAATCGGTACACTCATAACAACCTAAGCATGATCAAACTTTAATTCAATCAAATAAGCCTCACCTATCAAAATAGCAATTCCCTTTTACCTTCAACAAACGCTACACTCATTGCCCCCCTATTCAAAAACTCCCCAACTTGGTCTGCTTAACTCTCATTTTCGCGCGGACAGATTTTGGGCGCAGTCGAGCCTCTCTTTTCGTCTTCCTCTCTGGTCTCGCGCTCTTCAGTACGGGATCTCTGATAGTCTAAACACCCGCGTATTCTGCCACCAGAGGGAGTTAACTAGGTCCTATTATTGCATTGCACATCTCTAGTAGTCGGCAGTTAAAAGATAGGACAACAGTAAATGTAAATAATTACCTCACTTGTGAGGTACAACTTGATATTTCTAAAGCCAAGAAAAGTAATTGAATTAATATGCCAAATGTAGCTGCCCCCACTTTTTCAAATGTTGTAAATGAGCTTTAAGGGAGAGGCATACGCTGTGATAGGTCCCCGGTAAATATAAAAATACTTATCTAGCGCCATCTAGTGGGTAAAAATATCTACAGAGTTGGACAGGGACATAAATAATATAACAGAACCACACAAAAGAAGAAACTACTTAACTTTACTGTACAGCCAGAAATGGATTGGTCACCCCCCGCCCCTCTCTAGGTGTCTTCCCTTAGGGAGTTTTTCCTGGCCACTAGGCCCCATTTCTGTAAAGCAATGTGACAACAGCTGATGTAGAAAGGGCTTTATAAAATACATTTGATTAATTTGATTGAACGATCAGGTTGGAATATTTATTCTTTCAAGGACAATTATGAAGTAAAGAGGACCCACTTTTACATGTCAAAACAATGGATTCACCACATCAACATATTAAACACTCACTGAAGTATGATCTAGAAAACTTCATTTACATTAGGAATGACACCACTACAGTAGGTGGCCAACCAAGGACATAGAGGGCCTCAATGTAAGCCATGTGCATTCATGGCCATCTCAAGCAGCATACCTTTAAACCAACAACAGTTGGACTTACAATCCAAATGTTATCCATTCAAGTTAAACCATTCAGCACTGAACTCTCCAAGACCAGGATGGCCAACCCGAGTATTACACCAAAGGTCCATTTAGAAATGCTCAAAAGTAATGAACAAAGCTGAATCAATGTATGAAACCCACACCAAATACTATTTCAAATGATCTTTTTGGGCCTTTTGCCATAGGGACCAGCCAAACAATCTTTCATCTCCATGTGTAACAGTATAACTTTAAACCGTCCCCTCGCCCCGACACGGGCGCGAACCAGGGACCCTCTGCACACATCGACAACAGTCACCCACGAAGCAGCGTTACCCATCGCTCCACAAAAGCCACGGCCCTTGCAAAGCAAGGGGCAACACTACTTAAGTCTCAGAGCAAGTGACGTAACTGATTGAAATGCTACTAGCGCGCACCCGCTAACTAGCTAGCCATTTCACATCCGTTACACTCACCCCCCTTTCAACCTCCTCCTTTTCCGCAGCAACCAGTGATCCGGGTCAACAGCATCAATGTAACAGTATAACTTTAAACCGTCCCCTCGCCCCGACACGGGCGCGAACCAGGGACCCTCTGCACACATCGACAACAGTCACCCACGAAGCAGCGTTCGTTACCCATCGCTCCACAAAGGCCGAGGCCCTTGCAAAGCAAGGGGCAACACTACTTAAGTCTCAGAGCAAGTGACGTAACTGATTGAAATGCTACTAGCGCGCACCCGCTAACTAGCTAGCCATTTCACATCCGTTACACATGGATAAATACCATTAACTTTTACATACATTTTTAATATAATAAATAGATACATACATGTACGGTTGGTGAGGACAGGATCGAACACTCAGTTGGAGACCCCCATAAGTATACAGTCATAAATGCATCCCTATTACTTATACTGCACTACTTTTGACCAGGGCCCAAAGGGCTCACTTGGGACAAACCCATGGTCACAGCAAGTTGGACGTTTTGAACATTAAATTGGAAGTCAGCTTATGACAGACTATAGGGTTATTTTTAAGTTAAGGGCTCAAGCTAATTGTTTTATCAGTAACACCGTAACTCATTGGACAAAAAAAAAACTAAAGACAAACAAAATCACAACTAAGTAAAAGGCCAACTGGTCTGGGAAAGTTCTTATCGATGTTCTGCTCGAGTACCATCTCTCCAAAAGAGTATGCATATCAGCCCATTCACAGCAGTCGAAAGACAAGGAGCTCAGATCATTCAAGCTCAAAATGACCAAAAAAACAGAAGGAAAGCAGAAAATGCACACGCAGTGTTTCCCCTAAGATTTTTCAGCAGTGGTGGCAGAAGTAGTGGGTGGGGGGTCTTCAGCAGCGGCGGAAGAGGTAGTGGGAGCAGGGTGTCGTCTTGGGGTTATATATCTACATTACAAAATCTCTACGGTGCGCCGCTGCTAAATGAATAAAGGGGAAACACTGACACGGGAAAAATGGTCTTGAGGAAAACATCTACATTTCACTCTCCACAGATGGATAGTTTACAGGGGATTACAGACCTGAGAAGGAGAAAACAGACATTATCTATGGTCACTTGAAATCAGATAATACTTATATTCATCAGCAACAGTTCACTCACCGTGGATAAAGACCACTTGCATCAGAATGGTAAACACCCCCATGCTTCAAAGAAACAGACATGTGCCCTTTATATATACTGTACACACAACAATTTACAATTCAAATGTTTAACCAATCAGGACTGAAGAGTGCCTACCAAAATGTTATGCATACATCAAAACAAAAGACTGAATAATGACAGCCGACCACTGTCAAACGACCAACAACAATTACTATTTCAGTGTAATATCTCCTTGGCGCACCCTTGTCCCCACACATACTGATTCATTCTGTGTTACTACAGAAAAGGTTACTTACACCAGTCATGGGAAAATATACTGTAACTGAAACAAGTGGAAAAACATGGATTACATCAGTCATAAATATAATCATTTGCTTTGTTATACATTACGACTTTTGCATACAAACAGTTCAAACACATTTTTACAGGCATTCAATACAAATTACGACATTGCTGAAATGTTTCACTTCCATGTAATGAACAGAACAGCTCTTTACGGAACAGCAAGCATGTCCACCACCAGAGAAACCATATGCGTGCCAAACCAAACTTGGGTACCTTAGATGTTAAATAGTGGCATTCCATGATTTGCTCACGGGTAACAAATCCTATACTGTACAGATGTTAATGAAATCAAATATATTTTGATAAAATGTCCCTACTACGAAGTACATTCCCTAAATGTCTAGTGGCCCTTTCAATTGTGATAGATTTGATACAAGATTAATTATACCACTATACTATGAAGACCAATTGTATTCAAAAGGGACAGGGTTTTGTCTTAAACACCTGCAGTTTAATCTAACCATTTGGCTGCATTCCTTTAAGACAAAATGGTGCAAATATGTCACTCTTCAGCAAATTATGGTTAAAAACAATCAGACAAAAAATACATTTAAATAATTTACTATGTATTTACACAATTCATCTGCTTGTCCAGCCTTGTCTTCCATTGATCTTGTCATCTTGAATCTTCTAGTCACCCATTTTTACTTTCGACGTCTACAAGAAAAGACATTTGATCAAGTATATAACAATAAAACAGCAAACCTATACTTGGTTGATGCAATCAGCTACTGAACATGATAGAATATTATGCTATTCAACCAATCAGGGGGAGAAAGAAAACCATGTCAAAAGAATGTCAGTTACCTGCAAGATGGCCACAATCACTCCAAATAGCCCAATTGCACTGCCGAAGATTTCCACAATAAGGATTTTAACAAAAAGGCTGCCGTTCTGAGCATCTGCCAGGGCGGCCCCACTACCAACGATGCCAACACAGATGCCACAGAAGAGGTTGGAGAATCCCACAGTAAGACCAGCGCCAAACATGGAGTATCCTGTTAGGAGAGAACGCAATCACAAGAGCACAGCATTTCCTTCAGCTGTATTTTATCATTGCACTGTTTAACTAAGCCAATGGCAAGACGTGCCTACTTTACTTGTGCCTGCCTTTATCCTATTGGAATTTAAGGACTGGTTCCAATCAAAACCTCGCCTGAGCACCAGTGTGTTTGTGCTATCATGCCAACTCGTTGTCATGCCAAACAATGCTGTGAATTTCAATCTTAACAATGAAGTTGGCTAGAGCAGACAGATCTGGGACGAGGCTAAGCAACACCCACCAACCATTAATTTCTTACCTGCTTGGTAGTTCCTTGCCCCAATGGTCTCTGGTGTAGTGCCACTAAAGCTCTATAAAAAGAGATGTAAAGAAATAATTAAATTTGTGCTCTCTACTACTACAGTATCACACACCAGGGAGATTCAGAGCTCTACTCCAAGATGTCCTATGTAAAAGGCTACAATTAGGAGCCACAAGTTCAGTCCCAAATAGCACCTTATTCGATATATACAGTCGTGCACTGTCTGACATGGGACCATTGGGCTCTCGTCAAAAGTAGTACACTCGGGAATAGGGTGCCATTTGGAATGCAATCACCATAATCACTAGTGAAAATTTAAAAAGGGCAAAAATGATAATCAAATCTCTTGCTTACCTCAGCCATGTTACTTATAACGATTGCCATGATGATCCCATAGATGGCTACGGCCTCACAGAAGATAATGCTTTGGATGGGAGGAGACAACCACAGCATTAAACACAGAAGTATATTGATCAGAAAGATGCAACCCCAATACAGTAGGCACATACAGATATACAAGTTTTATGCCTACACAGAAAGCATACAAGGCCTGTTTCTTAGATCCAGACATTGACTAAAAAGCATTTTCCATTGACCGTGCTCTTTAGTCCAGGACTAGGTTTAATCTGGGTCTGTGAAACCGGTTCACGACACAGATTCTACATTTTAGTCATTCAGCCGACGCTCTTATCCAGAGCAACTTACAGTTAATGCATTCATCTTAAAAGCCCAATGGAGCTGTTTTTATCCCAATAGCAAATCATTTCTGGGTAACAATTAAGTACCTTACTGTGTAGGCTTGAGTGGTAGACCATATAGCAGGGTATTTGGAAATAGTGCCGGTATAGTTTTTCTATACCTTCAAAACCATTTATTTGAAGTCTTAATACATGAATATTTGTGGCTACTTTTTAAGTAAATACCTGCAGTCAACTTGTTCAATATGTTAGGAGACAAAGAAGATTGTGTTCTTTATTTCACCTGTCACATAATTTTTCATTATGAAGTTTACCAGTAGTCCCCAGTCACGTGGTGTTTGTTTACAAGCACACAATGTCTAGAGCCCCGTGTGTGTCACTCACTGTTGTGCAGCACATTCCAGGTGATCTAGTTACAGTATAGAAATCACAACTAAATGTTTACCTGCTAGATATCTTAAAATACTTAGTTAACTGTCTAAAATGTGTTAAATGCTCCGCAGTTGTGCATTTGGTTTGCTAATTTAGTAGCTAGTTAAGCACTTAGCTACATGGCCATCTTCTTCCAAAATCAAGCTTCGCTTGGTAAAAGCAGAGGATCCCCTCCTGGATCAAGAGCCTTATGGCCTAATATTTGTTTTGTAAATGCAGCAAACTGAGTAGCATTTTTGAGTTACTTGTTTAACTTTATGGGCTGGGATGTCTGTCCTGCAAATACTTAGGTCAGAGACTATACATTTTCGCAATGCGTTCATAAGCATTCTCTATGGGATTTTACTTGTAAGCATTGCTAACCTTCTCATTTCAAAAGCTCTGTAGGGTTTAAAAATGGCACCCTTGTGTTCAGTGCCAGTACTACCGAATATATCTTCAAGATGCACAAATCTCTCTGCCATTTCCTGGTTGCCTAAATTCAAATAGTTCACAATTTCAGTTTGTGACAAAACAAGCAGTCATTGTTGTAGAGAATCATTGTACCATCTAAACCACTGAAATATATTTTCCAGAACCAAAAAAGTGTATATTCAGCTGTTTAAAGCTGGTGTACAAAACCAAAAGTAATAGATGCAAAAACAAAACTTCAGAACAGGAAGCACAGAAAAAGCACATATAGAACAGGTCTAGCCCTTCTTAGACTTGCTTAAAAAAATATAACTCACATTTCTATGTGAATTTGGTCAGGTCACCCAAAAAGTCACATATTGGAGCTTTAAAACGGTCAAAAAGAAAGACAAAATGCTTCTTAGCAAGTGCAAGTTCTCAAACAATATTTTTGATAGGACTGTCTTTAAGTGGTCTGAGTGGGGAGGGGAAATAGAAAATTAGCTGTTATTGGGGGAGGGGGGGACTGGTTCCATTCTCTTTTTAATAGCCTACCTGACCAGATTCTTTGTTTTAATCCGTGGTGCTTTTACACCACCTCCTATGATACTGGAACCTGTGATGTAAATGCCCCTGTAAAACAAGGACACAATTCAGTATAAACATGAACAGAATATGCCATACAAGAGAAGAAATATAGCCTAGATGGAACGGGGAATAGGATGGGGACAAGACACTAGTTGCTCTTTCAATTTTCAAGTCTAATTTAACAACTTCTCTATTCCAAATTCAAAATGGGACAATCTCTTCTGAAGAAACACTCAGGGGGAAATTAAGAGTACTCACCAAGCAGCTCCAACAACAGAGAGCGAGATGGCCAAGCCAATCCCAAGGTTCGCCCACATGAAAGGCGAGGTTTCTGTCAAAAACCTGTGGGAGGGAGAGAGCACAATTTCACCATGTAAATCAAACGTTCCATGCTCTAGTCTAGGCTAAGATTTCTGGGGGGGGAGGGCACCACCCGACTGTTTTCTGAAATGTTACCACCAGTAATCAGCACTAGGCTCAGAATATAAAACAGATGTATATTCATACGTCTATGATATGATGTTCTAAGACAAGGGATTGTGTGTCATACTAACCATGCCACATCGAACCGGAATCCAAGGTCGAAGATCGTATAGCAAATACCTGAAAAAGCACCAATCCAGGTTATGCGTTGAAAAGTATGCAAACATTTTAATTTGTTTATGCATTTGTGTGTGTTGCAGTACAATTCAGTAACAGTACACACAAAGCCACAGAACAAAAATGTGTCAGAAATGATTAAGTGTCAGAAGATAAGTGTGATAGCTCACCCCCACATGACAAGTGTTTCAGTTCCCATTTTCCTTACTCTAGCAGCCAAGCAAGTGACCTAGATAACTATGTCAACTATAAATGATGTAACTAAAAGTTTTCTATACTTAACAGTATGCTTTTAAAGTTTTAGTGCAGGGTAGCCTTATGCAGTCTAACATTAGCTAACTATCTGCCTCTAGTCTGATTAATCAGGCTGTACTACACAATTAATTTGGTGTACATACGGCCTGAAGTTAATGGCTACCAAATCGTGTAAATGTTCCTTACAAGGCAGAATGTCGAATAAAATGACTGTACATTTAAAACTTACTCTACCTGTTACGTTCATGTGACTATTTTGTTTCAAATTTCGAGCAGTTGAAGGACACCCGGTAGAGTAAGTTTAAATGTAATTTTATTAAACATTCTTGCCTGTAAAGAACATTAACCCGACTTCGCATGCATTAGCGTCAGGCTGTCTATACACCAATGAATTGTGTATTACACTCTGATTAATTAGACTACTGACTCTGCAGTGATATGCTAGCTAACGTTACTTCTATACACGTTTAGTCGAATTCTTGCAAACGAATAGCTAAATAATCTACCTTTTGGACGACAGTGCCAAAGGTGCACAACATATAATTCAAGGAAGTTAGTTAGCTCTATTTGTCAGGCAGGCTAACTATTACCTAGTTAGCACATCACTGCAGACCCAGATTAGTTTACGCCGTTGCCGCTAGCTATCGAAACAGGCTTACGTTAGCTGGCAATCAATACGGTCTGTGAAGCACGATACAGACATATACAATCAAATGAATGAAAGGAATATATTTACAAAATGCATTATATATTTGCCATCATCATTACCCTAGCTAGCAAATGTAGCTAAAACGTTCTTACCGACGATGAGAATGGTACTCCAGAAGGCCAAAGTGACCCCGGTGTAAAGAATGGCGTGTCCGTTCATGATCACCCAAACCACGATATTTTCCGGACTATCTCACTATGCTACCTTCAGTTTTGTCTTTGCAATTGACGTCGAACCGTCTGAATAACCCGAAATCCTTCAATTGAGGAAGGGAAATCTATCCATCAAAAGGGAAGGGATGCAGTCAGCTGATCGAGCTTGACTTGAGCATGTGACCGTGACAACAAACGTAATTCCACTTCCTTCTTCTTCGTGCCAGTTTCCGCGGGAGCTCCCAAGCACAGACGTAGGATCAGTTGTACATTTTAACTTTGTATTACTTTTTCATTCATTGGTCATAACGCAAAACCGACCGTAGACCAGCACTTGGGCAATCTACACACTGTAGGCTACGGTTATTTATTATATATATATATATTTTTTAGGCTACGGTTATTCTCTTGTATTTTATTGTTGCGATTTCTTTCGCGTTTCTAAGAAAATGTAGTTCCGCAAGTAGAATAAACTGTACAGAGGCATTGTAGAAACATAACATAGCATGTTGATCTCATGATGTAAGCTAAATTCCAAAATACAAACTTGAGTTCCTGGTTTGTCTTTCAACTTTCTCAAATGTAGAATTATTTCCCAGCAAATATGTTGGTATATATACTATGGCTTCACCTCTCTCTCTGTTTCCAGTTAGCAAAGACTGTATAGAAATAGTACGGTGTAGGTGTTTGTAATTCAGCTCCTTGCAGTGGTAGACAATGACCACATGATGGCGCTACATCACTGTTTAAATGTGCACATGACTGGTGACAAGACCCTAAAATGAAACGTTCTGTTCAGAAATGAAGAAGCCGCAAAAAGTGACGCATTATTATTTGCACATTTCAAGTTCAGTCTGGAATCAGGAATATTGGCTATTTGAGCGATGGACCTATTATCTAGGCCTACGTAAAAAAAAAAAACGAATTGTTCTTATCTTTCAATATCATATTTTAGTCATTTAGCAGACATTCCTATCCAGAGCGACTTACAGTAGTGAGCTCATACATTTTCATAATGGTCTCCCATGAGAATCTAACCTACAACTTGGTGTTGCAAGCACCATGCTCTACCAGCTGAGCTCACTGCGCGAGACAGATGTACAGGGACTGTCACTCCCAGAAAAACAAGTCAGACAAAGAAAGGGTAGTGTAGACCTACTTACAGAGCATGCAGATCTTTTCACATTTCAACCCTTCAGGCAGATCATGCACAATTATTCAGGGGTTGTTGGAAATGTCAATAGTTTACACATTAAAAAATTTGTAATTCATCTACAAACACATTCATATTCCACTAAATATGAAGAAAATTAGTTTTTATGAATAAAGTGCCAATTTAAAGAATTCAGGGGAAATCAAGGCCATTACAAGGTGCAAATTAAGGTAAAATTGTTTCCTGGTGACTACTAACTAGTCTTGATCAGAGCCATATCTTGGTGTAGTGCACTGTATGGAATAGGGTGCCATTTGGGACGTACACAGTATCTTCATCTACTGATCCGACAACTTGCACAGTACAGTGCATGCAGACTGATAAATCCCTATATAGCCCAAACCAACACACCCATCTGACGTCAAAACTAACGACCGGTATCTCTTCTTTCTTTTCTTTCCAAAACACTTGACCATGCTGTCTCTGACCAACTCTCGTTATCTCTCTCAGAATTATCTTCTTGACCCTAACCAGTCAGGCTTCAAGGCGGCTCACTCAACTGAGACCGCTCTCCTCTGTCACATAGGCTCTCCGCTCTGCCAAAGCTGCAGTGGCGATTTTAGCATGTAAATCTTTGTGGGGCAAAAACCAAAAAAAGGTAAGATGCATGCCAGCAAAACCACTACACAACACAACACAACACTAAATACATTAATTGCACTATAACGGTGACAAACGGTTCCCACAAACTGTTGGGCCTACATAAAGCTGTCCCAACAGCAGTCCTAACATCTTACCACTGCTACACCTGGCTATTAACGGAGCCTTGTCTGGCAGCGAAACAGTTCATTCAGCCTCATTTACTGCCTTTAAAAAAAAATAGCTTATATGGCTGACGTGCTTAAATAAATGTGGTTTCTAATGACAATTGAGATGTACAAACTATGGCATAAGGGGACGACAAGCGGATAAGAGGCAATCCGTAATTTAAATTAAAACATTAATGAGCGAGCTAGGGCGGACGAAGTCAATAAAACTATTTGTTTAGCACTTTTGAAATGTACAGCGACAAAATTCAGAACATGGGCTGTTCTTACAGTGCTCTCCCTGTGCACAAAGTCAGAACCGTTGGATAAATAAAGGGGGCATATAAGCAGACAATGAAAGCTATTACAATGTAACGGCTCTCGTTGGTGGTATGAAAAGTGGACCAAGGCGCAGCGTGGTATATGTTCATGATTCCTTTTATTTCAAAAACACTCAAACAAAATAACAAACGTGAAAACGAAAGGGCACAGTTCTGTCAGGCAGAAACACTAAACATAAAACAATATCCCAAAACCTAATGGTGGGAGAAAGGGCATCCTAAGTATGATCCCCAATCAGAGACAATGATAGACAGCTGCCTCTGATTGGGAAACTCACTCAGCCAAAAACAAAGAAACAGAAAACATAGAATGCCCACCCAAATCACACCTAGACCTAACCAAATAGAGAAATAAAAAGGCTCTCTAAGGTCAGGGCGTGATATACAATATTCGATTATTACATTTCTCTAAAACAGGTTATAGGCTACTTATAGGCTACATGTGCACCACCAAGTCAGAACAGTAGGTGAAATTAAGAGGGGTAAATAGACCAAATTATTAGGGTGAGGCACATGGGCTACTAACATCTTACTTCACAACATACACTTAGTATTACTTTCTTAGCTACAATATACATATCTCCCTGGCATATTACATCATTTATGCAGCATCATACAATACATTTTTGGATTCACCTTGTGATGTGCTCACTTGAACAGGAAGGTGGCGCGGCGGTCCTTCGTGGGCAAATTTTGCCATCAAAGTCTGTTATTCTCTGGATTTATGGTGCTTTCTAAACAAGTGGGAACTCGGGGGAAAAACAAGGTTGAATCATGATGACGTCATATGATCTTCAGGTTGTAGCTCTAGAAAGAGGGCCAGATGAACAATTCTGAGTTGGATGACCGTTCAAAATGTATTTTCATTGTTGTCT
Organism: Salvelinus fontinalis; assembly: GCF_029448725.1. Lineage (NCBI taxonomy): Eukaryota > Metazoa > Chordata > Actinopteri > Salmoniformes > Salmonidae > Salvelinus > Salvelinus fontinalis. Next base: position 27,090,846 of record NC_074690.1, on the reverse strand, counting down.
TGAACTCACTGAAGTCAAGTTTTTGCAGTTCCAAGTTAACAATTGTTTTGAGCGCGACACAAATCATGCTTCATTGACAGCATAGCCAATGTTGAATGTTTATCATTTTAAACTTGGAAAAGAGCCCCTTAATCCCAGATTTGGGACAACACAGCCACCCTACTGAAGAGCAGGCTCGTGATTGCTTTCCAATGCCTGTAGTTAGCCAATATTACTGATTCCTTCAAAACCACAAATTTTTGAATTTGCGATTTCCAACATGTTGTGTAATGTTTATGTCCAATGAGCACCAATATGTTTTATCTATAATTTCTCTTCATTATTTCTCTTCATATGACAAGGGTTAAAAATTATTTGCCAGTAGATTGTCGACTTGATTCATGATGATGACTGCTAGCTAAGATTTAGAAATGATGATGTTGACATCAGTCCAAATAAAGCTACTGTACATATAACGTGATTTGACGTCATTTTATCTGTGGCCAATGACCTTGAGCCTTCTTGGGTGGGCACTTCTAATGTAACTCTATGGCAGCACCCATGGGGCTAGAATATCTTAACATAGTGTCCCCATGAGTGACAGAACACTGACCCAATCACGGCGCAACGCTCCGTATTTTCCGGCTGGCTTGCCCCACCACCACCACAGAAAGCACTGAGCTAGGCTGAAACACCTGTATTTTGGAGCTGCCTTACTCAAGAAAACAAAAAAGAAACCATGTTTGTATGCGGCTTTATTAACTCAATGATATATAGATTTTTTTTACATTGTTCGCAAACTGATATGTGACACGTATTAATGCCAAAATAACATGCAAACAGGCAAGCCCCCCAAAAACATACATTATATATATATTATATATTTTAAATTTATTTTTTGCTAAAAATGTGGGGCTCAAAACAGGTGGGGCTCTACCCCACCTGCCCTGAATGACGGGTCGCCACTGCAAAGCTGACTCTCCTCTGTTCTCATCCTCCTAGATCTATCTGCTGCCTTTGACACCGTGAAGCATCAGATCCTCCTCTCATCTCTGGTTCTAAACACTCCTGGATTGCATCCTACCTGGCAGGTCGCTCCTACCAGGTGGCGTGGAGAGAATCTGTGTCTGTACTACGTGCTCTCATTACTGGCGTCCCCCCAGGGCTCTGTTCTAGATCCTCTCCTCTTCTCTTTACACCAAGTCACTTGGCTCCATCATATCCTCACATGGTCTCTTCTGTCATTGCTATGAGGATGACATTGAACTACTCTCCTTCTGCCCTTCTGACACCCAGGTGGGGACACGCATCTCTGCTTGCCTGGCAGACATCAGCTTGGATGTCAGCCCACCACCTCAAGCTCAACTTCAACAAAATAGAGCTGCTTTTCCTCCCAGGAAAGGCCTGCCAGCTGCAAGTCCTCTACTGTTGTCAATGTGTGCAGAGGGTCCCTGGTTCAAGCCCAGGTTGGAGCGAGGAGAACGACGGAAGCAATACTGTTACACTTATTTATTTGGGGGGGGGGGGGGGGGGGGGGGGGTAGATTAGCATTAAAATTACAGATAGATTGTGGCATCATTTCCAATCCCCCATATATATATTTTTGTAAACATACTGTGCCTTTGGAAAATATTCAGACCCCTTGACCTTTTCCACATTTTGTTAGATTACAGGCTTATTCTAAAATATATTAAATAGTTTTTGTTCCTCATCAATCTACACGCAATACCCCATAATGACAAAGCAAAAACAGTGGTTTTACATAACTTTACTCAGTACTTTGTTGAAGCACCTTTGGCAATGATTACTGACTCAAGTCTTCTTGGGTATGACGGTACAAGCTTGGCACACCTGTATTTAGGGAGTTTCTCTCATTCTTCTCTGCAGATCCTCTCAAGCTCTGTCAGGTTGGATGGGGAGCGTCGCTGCACAGCTATTTTCAGGTCTTTCCAGAGATGTTTGATCAGGTTCAAATCCGGGCTCTGGCCTGGGCCACTCAAGGACATTCAGAGACATGTCCCGAAGTCACTTCTGCATTGTCTTGGCTGTGTGCTTATGGTCGTTGTCCTGTTGGAAGGTGAACCTTTGTCCCAGTCTGAGGTCCTGAGCGCTCTGGAGCAGGTTTTCATCAGGGATCTCTCTGTACTTTGCTCTGTTCATCTTTCCCTTGATCCTGACTAGTCTCCCAGTCACTGCCGCTGAAAAACATCCCCACAGCGGAAGGCTATGGGGATGTGTGTGGAAGGCTACCAGAAATGTTTGAACCAAGTTAAACAATTTAAAGGCAATGCTACCAAATACTAATTGAGTGTATGTAAACTTCTGACCCACTGGAATTGTGATACAGTGAATTATAAGTGAAATAATCTGTCTGTAAACAATTGTTGGGAAAATTACTTCTGTCATGCACAAAGTACATGTCCTAACTGACTTGCCAAAACTATAGTTTGTTAACAAGAAATTTGTGGAGCGGTTGAAAAAGGAGTTTTAATGACTCCCACCTAAGTGTATGTAAACTTTCGACTTCAACTGTATGTACAGTTGAAGTCGGAAGTTTACATACACCTTAGCCAAATACATTTAAACTCAGTTTTTCACAATTCCTGACATTTAATCCTAGTAAAAATTCCCTGTCTTACATCAGGTAGAATCACCACTTTATTTTAAGAATGGGAAATGTCAGAATAATAGTAGAGAGAATAATGTATTTAAGCTTTTATTTCTTTCATCACATTCCCAGTGGGTCAGAAGTTTACATACACTCAATTAGTATTTGGTAGCATTGCCATTAAATTGTTTTACTTGGGTCAAACATTTCTGGTAGCCTTCCACACGCTTCCCACAATAAGTTGGGTGAATTTTGGCCCATTCCTCCTGACAGAGCTGGTGCAACTGAGTCAGGTTTGTAGGCCTACTTGCTCTCACACACTTTTTCAGTTCTGCCAACAAATTTTCTATAGGATTGAGGTCAGGGCTTTGTGATGGCCACTCCAATACTTTGACTTTGTTGTCCTTAAGCCATTTTGCCACAACTTTGGAAGTCTGCTTGAGGTCATTGTCCATTTGGAAGACCCATTTGCGGCCAAGCTATAACTTCCTGACGGATGTCATGAGATGTTGCTTCAATATATCCACATACTGTTCCATCCTCATGATGCCATCTTTTTGGGGAATTGCACAGGTCCCTCCTGCAGCAAAGCACCCCCACAACATGATGCTGACACCCCCGTGCTTCACGGTTGGGATGGTTTTTTTTTCGGCTTGCAAGTCTCCCCCTTTTCCCCCCAAACATAACAGTGGTCATTATGGCCGAACAGTTCTATTTTTGTTTCATCAAACCAGAGAACATTTCTCCAAAAAGTACGATCTTTGTCCCCATGTGCAGTTGCAAACCGTAGTCTGTATTTTTTATGGCGTTTTTGGAGCAGTGGCTTCTTCCTTGCTGAGCGGCATTTCAGGTTATGTCGATATAGAACTCGTTTTACTGTTGATATACACTGCTCAAAAAAATAAAGGGAACGCTTAAACAACACAATGTAACTCCAAGTCAATCACACTTCTGTGAAATCAAACTGTCCACTTAGGAAGCAACACTGATTGACAATAAATTTCACATGCTGTTGTGCAAATGGAATAGACAAAAGGTGGAAATTATAGGCAATTAGCAAGACAACCCCCAAAACAGGAGTGATTCTCTAGGTGGTGACCACAGACCACTTCTCAGTTCCTATGCTTCCTGGCTGATGTTTTGGTCACTTTTGAATGCTGGCGGTGCTCTCACTCTAGTAGTAGCATGAGACGGAGTCTACAACCCACACAAGTGGCTCAGGTAGTGCAGTTCATCCAGGATGGCACATCAATGCGAACTGTGGCAAAAAGGTTTGCTGTGTCTGTCAGCGTAGTGTCCAAAGCATGCAGGCGCTACCAGGAGACAGGCCAGTACATCAGGAGACGTGGAGGAGGCCGTAGGAGGGCAACAACCCAGCAGCAGGACCGGTACCTCCGCCTTAGTGCAAGGAGGTGCACTGCCAGCGCCCTGCAAAATGACCTCCAGCAGGCCACTGCTGATTTATTTTGATTTTCCCATGATGTCAAGCAAAGATGCACTGAGCTTGAAGGTAGGCCTTGAAATACATCCACAGGTACACCTCCAATTGACTCAAATGATGTCAATTAGCCTATCAGAAGCTTCTAAAGCCATGACATAATTTTCTGGAATTTTCCAAGCTTTTTAAAGGCACAGTCAACTTAGTGTATGTAAACTTCTGACCCACTGGAATTGTGATACAGTGAATTATAAGTGACATAATCTGTAAACAGTTGTTGGAAAAATTACTTGTGTCATGTGCAAAGTAGATATCCTATCTGACTTGCCAAAACTATAGTTTTTTAACAAGACATTTGTGGAGTGGTTGAAAAACAAGTTTTAATGACTCCAACCTAAGTGTATGTAAACTTCCGACTTCAACTGTAAATAAGGTATTTCTGTTTTATAGTTTTAATACATTTGAAAACATTTCTAAAAACCTGTTTACACTTTGTCATGATGGGGTATTGTGTGTAGATTGATGAGGGAAACAAATAATTCAATTCATTTTAGAATAAGGCTGTAACGTAACAAAATGTGGAAAAAGAGAAGGGGTCTGAATACTTTCTGAATGCACTGTACATACAATGCTGTTACACTTGCCTACGGAGCAGCAAGGAGAACTGAATCTCCTTACCTTCAGGCTATGCTCAACCCCTCATCCCAACCCGGGCACTCCATTCCACCACCTCTGGTCTCTTGGCCCTCCCACCCCTACAGGAGGGCATCTCCTACTCAGCCCAGTCAAAGCTCTTCTCTGTCCTGGCACTCCAATGGTGGAACCAGCTTCCCCCTAGTCAGGACAGAGGAGTTCCGTCTGAAACCCTACATCTTTGAAGAGTATCTTAAATAACTCACGGCTCCCCCGATGATGGTAACTTTGAATGATTAGGTGCAAAGTAGGCATAGACATTTTCTGACCTTTAATATAACCAGCTAGTTGATTGAAAACCTGTTCCTTACAACAATGGCTAAGAAAAGACTTACGGTGGGAGAAGTCAAATGAGACAATTAGAAGTGCCATTGCTAGAAAAATAAGCATTTCACTGCACCTGCGATAACATCCCCAAGCAAGAGGACACGTGTGGAGAGTGGGGAGAGGTTCACAGATATGGATGTTGACTTGTTGAAATCCATCAATGAAAGGCTTGCCAAACTTGATATCTTGGATATACTACGAGAGGACATCAATGCATTATGTACCAGTCTAGAATTCAGCCAATGCCAGATTGATGATCTAAGCACTGTAGACTCTATTCATGGTAAGGTGGAGGTGGTGCAAAGAGAGAACAACTTAAAGAAACCTTGCTTGATGTACAGTGTCAATCAATGCGGGACAATCTAATTCTTCCAGGGATACCGGAGAATGACAACAGCAGAAGCTGTGAGGGCACTGTCCGAGACTTTATGTCAATTCAACTGAAACTGCCCACAGATGTCGTGCATTATGTCACTTTAGAGTCTATAGAATGGTTAAGGCCTCTGGGAATAGGCCACAGGCTAGTATTGCATGTTCTGAACATCTTAAGCAAAAGGAAATGGTTAAGAGCAGGGGCAGAGAACTCAGAAACACTGATTTTGGAATGAATGATCACTTCCCTACGGACATCAATGAAAGGAGAAAGAACTCTGTTTTCGATCATGAAGAGAAAAGCATTGCCTGAATTAACGAGTCTCCTTGGTGATGGATAAACTTTACATCAATGGGCAACTCTAGAGTAACTCCCTGGCTATTTTAATCCAACTGTATCGGGACTCTAGAGTAACTCCCTGGCTATTTTAATTCAATGTTCAAATCTGAGTTTGTGTGTTGTAGTGTATCATGACAACTTCAACTATAACAAAGGCATGATCTATTGATCTTTACTGGACACGGAAAGTGTTGCATATAGCTCATGTTAATGTACTATGTAGCTTTCTTAACAAAATACATTATGTTTTTAATAACTTGGTCAAACATAAATAATTTTCATATTTTAGCTTTGACCAAAACGCATTTGGATGACTCTGTAAATGATGGGCAAATAAACATTCATGGATATAGTCTACTTAGAAGGGATAGGAATAGGAATGGGGGGGGGGGGGGGGGGGGTGTAGCACTGTACATTCAGAATCATATACCTTTTAAGAGGAGGGATGACCTTACTTCTTATTGCTGAGATCCCGCTAACGGGATCGATATGACAACAGCCAGTGAAAGTGCAGGGCGCCAAATTCAAACAACAGAAATCTCATAATTAAAATTCTTCAAACATACAAGTATCTTATACCATTTTAAAGGTAATCTTGTTGTTAATCCCACCACAGTGTCCGATTTCAAAAAGGCTTTACAGCGAAAGCACCACAAACGATTATGTTAGGTCACTGCCAAATCACAGAATAACACAGCCATTTTTCCAACCAAAGACAGGAGTCACAAAAAGCAGAAATATAGATAAAATGAATCACTAACCTTTGATGATCTTCATCAGATGACACTCATAGGACTTGATGTTACACAATACATGTATGTTTTGTTCGGTAAAGTTCATATTTATATTTTAAAAATCTCAGTATACATTGGTGCATTATGTTCAGTAGTTCCAAAAACATCCGGTGATTTTGCAGAGAGCCACATCAATTTACAGAAATACTCATAATAAAGGTTGATCATAGATACAAGTGTTATACATGGAATTTTAGATCCACTTCTCCTTAATGCAACCGCTGTGTCAGATTTCAAAAAAGCTTTACGGAAAAAGCAAACCATGCAATAATCTGAGTACGGCGCTCAGAGCCCATACCAGCCAAAAAGATATCTGCCATATTGTGCAGTCAACAGAAGTCAGAAATAACATGATAAATATTTACTTACCTTTGTTGATCTTCATCACAATGCACTCCCAGGAATCCCAGTTCCACAATAAATGTTTTTTTTTGTTCGATAATGTTCATTATTTATGTCCAAATAGCTACTTTTGTTAGCGCGTTTTGTAAACAAATCCAAAGTCACGAAGCGCGTTCACTAGGAGAAGACGAAATGTCAAAAGTTAAGTTACAGTCCGTTGAAACATGTCAAACGATGTATAGAATCAATCTTTAGGATGTTTTTATCATAAATCTTCAATAATGTTCCAACCGGAGAATTCCTTTGTCTTCAGAAATGCGATGGAACGCAAGCTACCTCTCACGTGAACGAGCGTTGCGAGCCTGTGGAACTCTGCCAGACCACTGACTCGAAGAGCCCTTATGAGCCCCTCCTTTACAGTAGAAGCCTCAAACAAGTTTCTAAAGACTGTTGACATCTAGTGGAAGCCTTAGGAAGTGCAACATGACCAATATCTCACTGTATCTTCAATAGGGAATGAGTTGAAAAACGACCAACCTCAGATTTCCCACTTCCTGGTTGGATTTTTTCTCAGGTTTTTGCCTGCCACATGAATTCTGTTATGCTCACAGACATCATTCAAACAGTTTTAGAAACTTCAGAGTTTCTATCCAAATATACTAATGACATGCATATATTAGCAACTGGGACTGAGTAGCAGGCCGTTTACTCTGGGCACCTCTGGGCACCTTATTCATCCAAGCTACTCAATACTGCCCCCAGCCATATGAAGTTAATGTATGTCAATTAGAGGCAATATGGGCTGAAGTACATCTGCCTCACCAGGCACACATTTTGGTAGGATGTGTGTATAGACCTCCTAGCTCTAAAGTGTCCTATCTGGATGACTTATGCACTGGGTTTGACCAGACCACAGATAGTAACATAGATGTATTTATCTTGGGTGATTTTAATATAAATAGGAAGGATCATAATAATTAAAATATAACTAAATTAATGAGATATGCCAAGAACTGTGGTTTGAAACAAATGGTTAATGAAACTACTAGATCATCAACTAAGTTGGGTCACTGTTCAGACACATGCATTGATCTGTGAGATGGCACCGGAGCAGAAGGCAGATGTTTTACGTGCCGCCAACCGGTTGTGTTTTTTAGTTTGTTTATCTGTGTTGTTTGTAACTTATTTTTTTACTAATTTTGTACATAATGTTGCCGCTACCGTCTCTTATGACCGAAAATAACTTCTAGACATCAGGACTGCGATTATTCAACACAATCTAGCAGAATCCTTTTTCTTCTTTCACGACTCTGACGAGCCTGTATTCCTGTACTCCCTGTTCACTCATGACTGCACAGCCAGGCACGTCTCCAACGCCATCATTCAATTTGCCGATGACACAACAGTGGTAGGCCTGATCATCGACAACAACGAGACAGCCTATAGGGAGGAGGTCAGAGACCTAGCCGTGGGGTGCCAGGACAACAACCTCTCCCTCAACGTGATCAAGACAAAGGAGATGATTGTGGACTACAGGAAAAAGAGGACCAAGCACACTCCCATTCTCATTGATAGGGCTGTAGTGAAGCAGGTTGAGAGCTTCAAGTTCCTTGGTGTCCACATCACCAACAAACTAGAATAGGCCAAACACACCAAGACAGTCGTGAAAAATGCACGACAAAACCTATTCCCCCTCAGGAGACTGAAAATATTTGGTATTGGTCCTCAGATCCTCAAAAGGTTCTACAGCTGCACCATCGAGTGCATCCTGACTGGTTGCATCACTGCCTGGTATGGCAACTGCTCGGTCTCAGACCGCAAGGCACTACAGAGGGTATTGTGAACGGCCCAGTACATCACAGGGGCCAAGCTTCCTGCCATCCAGGACCTCTATACCAGGCGGTGTCAGAGGAAGGCCATAAAGTTTGTTGAAGACTCCAGCCACTCTAGTCATAGACTGTTCTCTCTGCCGGGGTGTGGGTGTACTATTTTTTCATTTTAGTAGAGCATTTGATTTAGTGGATCATGAAATCATTTTGACAAAATGATTGCATTATGGGTTTAAGGATGCATCATTGAATTGGGAAACAGTCATATTTAACTGACAGGAAACAGTCCACCTATATCAATTGGTCGTTTTCTTCCCCTCATGCTTTAAACTGTGGAATACCGCAGGGCAGCTGCTTTGGGCCACTTCTTTACTTAATATATACCAACGACCTTCCTTATGCCTTATCTGAAACTCAAGCTACTATATTTTCAGATGATACTACAACTTATACAGCAAGACAATGGGTTCAACGGGTACAGCAAGCTCTACAAGTAGATCTGGGAAATATCAGGGATTGGATTTGCCGGAACAAACTTGTTTTGAACACCAAGAAAACCATGGTCTGTTCCACAAGGAAAAGGCCAACACAGCATGGGATGCAATTAAGTATGGGGGGAGTACGAATTGAGGAAGTGGTAGAAACCAAACCACTAGGGGTGTAGCTAGACAACTGCTTATCATGGTTGTCTCAAATAAGTAATCTATGTAAAAAAAAAAAATTGCTGCATGCATGATCAGAAGGATAGCTAAACAATAAAATTTCCAGTAAAAATTCTTAAGTTAACAACCCAAGCATTAATTGAGAGTCAGGTGAACTACTGTTCTGTGGTCTGGAGAAATGCATCAGCAAGTGAATATAGGAGGCTGCAGATTGCACAGAACAAAGTAGCAAGGATTGTTTTAAGGTGGAGATATGGTTATTCTGTTGTAGTCATGCTCAATGCTCTTGCTTGGTTTTCAATCTACAAGATTATTGGAAAAAACATGCTTATTTAATTTCCCCATGTACACCATTTAAAACGGCCAACCTCTATTCACAACAGTTGGTAAGAGACAGACATTCAGTAAATGGGGGCGGCAAGTAGCCTAGTGGTTAGAGGATTGGGCCAGTAATCGAAAGGTCGCTAGATTGAATTCCCGAGCTGACAAGGTAAAAATCTGTCGTTCTGCCCCTGAACAAGGCAGTTATTAACCCACTGTTCCCCGGTAGGCCGTCAATGTAAATAAGAATTTGTTCTTAACTGACTTTCCTAGTTAAATAAAGGTTAAACAAAAAAATAATAAATACATAAATAAATACTAGGAACAGATTGTTCACCATCTATGTGTTATCCAGACAGAAAAGAGAAATAGGCAAAATAACATTTCCATTTAGAGCAATAAAGAAATGGAATAACTTGTCTGAGCAAACCAGGAACCTTTCAATATATAAATTCAAACAATATTTTAGAATCATTTAAATAAAATAAATTGGAAGGTTGTGTGGGACTATCTATCTTTTCAGACTGTTTTTTATCTGGTCAATATGTCAGTGTACTGTGTCTGTTTGTAACAGTTTACTTTTTTAAATTTTTAAATTTCACCTTTATTTAACCAGGTAGGCTAGTTGAGAACAAGTTCTCATTTACAACTGCGACCTGGCCAAGATAAAGCAAAGCAGTGTGAACAGACAACAACACAGAGTTACACATGGAGTAAACAATAAACAAGTCAATAACACAGTAGGGGGGAAAAATTTGTCTATATACATTATGTCCAAAAGGCATGAGGTAGGCAATAAATAGGCCATAGGAGCAAATAATTACAATTTAGCAGATTAACACTGAAGTGAGAATTCATCAGATGATCATGTGCAAGTAGAGATACTGGTGTGCAAAAGAACAGAAAAGTAAATAAATAAAAACTGTATGGGGATGAGGTAGGTAAATTGGGTGGGCTGTTTACAGATGGACTATGTGTAACGGCTTTCCTCTTCCGCTTCATCAGAAGAGGAGGAGCAGGGATTGAACCAAAATGCAGCTGAGTTTGTAGACATGATTTATTAAAGAAAAACACGAACTCGACTATACACTAACAAAACAAATAAACGGTGTAGACAGACCTAGACGACGAACTTACATAAAACATGAAGAACGCACGAATAGAGAAAATAAGCTACACAAAATGAACGATGAACAAACAAACCGAAAACAGTCCCGTGTGGCGCAACGACATACACAAACACAGGAGACAATCACCCACAACGAACACTGTGAAAACACCTACCTAAATATGACTCTTAATTAGAGGAACGCCAAACACCTGCCTCTAATTAAGAGCCATACCAGGCAACCCATAAACCAACATAGAAACAGAAAACATAGAATGCCCACCCAACCTCACGTCCTGACCAACTAACACATATAACAAACTAACAGAAATAGGTCAGGAACGTGACATAACCCCCCCCATAAGGTGCAAACTCCGGGCGCACCAGCACAAAGTCTAGGGGAGGGTCTGGGTGGGCATCTGACCACGGTGGTGGCTCAGGCTCCGGGCGAGGTCCCCACCCCACCATAGTCAATCCCAGCTTCCATCTCCCCCTATGAATGTCCACCCTCATCTTACCCCCACAAAATCCTTTTGGTAACATCCACAACCGGGGCAGCACCGGGACAGAGGGATAGATCAAGACAGAGGGATAGATCAAGACAGAGGGATAGATCAGGATAGAGAGGTAGCTTAGGATAGAGAGGTAAATCAGGATAGAGGGGCAACTCCGGACTGAAAGGCAGCTCCGGACAGAGAGACAGCTCTGGACTGAGGGGCAGTTCTGGGTAAATAGCCGCTCCGGGCTAAGGGACAGCTCATGACTGGCTAACGGCTCTGGACGCTCATGGCTGGCTGACGGCTCTCGACGCTCATGGCTGGCTGACGGCTCTCGACGCTCATGGCTCGCTGACGGCTCTCGACGCTCATGGCTCGCTGACGGCTCTGGACGCTCATGGCTCACTGACGGCTCTGGCAGATCCTGTCTGGTTGGCGGCTCTGGCAGATCCTGTCTGGTTGGCGGCTCTGGCAGATCCTGCCTGGTTGGCGGCTCTGGCAGATCCTGTCTGGTTGGCGGCTCTGGCAGATCCTGTCTGGTTGGCGGCTCTGGCAGATCCTGACTGATAACTGGCTCTAGTGGCTCCTGACTGACTATCGGCTCTGACGGCTCGGGACAGACGGGCGGCTCTAATGGCTCAGGACAGACGGATGGCTCAGACGGCGCTGGGGAGACGGATGGCTCAGACGGCGCTGGGGAGACGGATGGCTCAGACGGCGCTGGGGAGACGGATGGCTCGGATGGCGCTGGGGAGACGGATGGCTCAGATGGCGCTGCGGAGACGGATGGCTCAGACTGCACCTGTCTGGCGGAAGGCTCTGGCTGCTCCTGTCTGGCGGAAGGCTCTGTAGGCTCATGGCAGACGGGCAGCTTTGCAGGCTCATGGCAGACAGGCAGTTCATGCACCGTTAGGCAGACGGCAGACTCTGGCCGGCTGAGACGCACTGTAGGCTTGGTGCGTGGTGCCGTAACTGGAGGCACCTGACTGAGGACACGCACTTCAAGCCTAGTGCGGGGAGCAGGGACAGGGCACACTGGACTCTCAAAGCGTGCTATATTCCTGGTGCGTGGTACCGGCACTGGTGGCACCGGGCTGAGTGCACGCACATCAGGACGAGTACGGGGAGAAACAACAGTGTGCACAGGACTTAGGAGACGCACATGTGGCTTAGTGCGCGGTGCCGGAACTGGAGGCACTAGGCTGGAGACACGCACCATAGGGAGAGTGCGTGGAGGAGGCACAGGGCTCTGAAAAAGCACTGGAAGCCTGGTGCGTGGTGTAGGCACTGGTGGTACTGGGCTGGGGCGGGAAGGTAGTGCCGGAAATACCGGACCATGAAGGCGTACTGGCTCCCTTGAGCACCGAGCCTGCCCAACCTTACCTGGTTGAATGCTCCCCGTCGCCCGACCAGTGCGGGGAGGTGGAATAACCCGCACCGGGCTATGTAGGCGAACCGGGGACACCATGCATAAGGCTGGTGCCATGTAAGCCGGCCCGAGGAGACGCACTGGAGACCAGACGCGTTGAGCCGGCCTCATGACACCTGGCTCAATGCCCAATCTAGCCCTACCAGTGCGGGGAGGTGGAATAACCCGCACTGGGCTATGCACTCGTACAGGAGACACCGTGCGCTCTACTGCGTAACATGGCGCCTGCCCGTACTCCCGCTCTCCACGGTAAGCCTGGGAAGTGGGCGCAGGTCTTCTACCTGCCCTTGGCCCACTACCTCTTAGCCCCCCCCCAATAAATTTTTGGGGTCTCCTCTCGGACTTCCAGCCACGTCTCCTTGCTGCCTCCTCATACCAACGCTCTTGGGCTCTCGCTGCTTCCATCTCCTCACGAGCGCGGCGATATTCTCCCGACTGTGCCCATGGACCTTTCCCGTCCAATATTTCCTCCCAAGTCCATGATACCTGTGTAAAATCCTGCTCGACTTCGCGCCGCTTGGTTCTGGATCGGTGGGTGATTCTGTAACGGCTTTCCTCTTCCTCTTCATCAGAAGAGGAGGAGCAGGGATTGAACCAAAATGCAGCTGAGTTTGTAGACATGATTTATTAAACAAAAACACGAACTCGACTATACACTAACAAAACAAATAAACGGTGTAGACAGACCTAGACGACGAACTTACATAAAACATGAAGAACGCACGAATAGAGAAAATAAGCTACACAAAATGAGCGATGAACAAACAAACCGAAAACAGTCCCGTGTGGCGCAACGACATACACAAACACAGGAGACAATCACCCACAACGAACACTGTGAAAACACCTACCTAAATATGACTCTTAATTAGAGGAACGCCAAACACCTGCCTCTAATTAAGAGCCATACCAGGCAACCCATAAACCAACATAGAAACAGAAAACATAGAATGCCCACCCAACCTCACGTCCTGACCAACTAACACATATAACAAACTAACAGAAATAGGTCAGGAACGTGACACTATGTACAGCTGCAGCGATCGGTTAGCTGCTCAGATAGCAGATGTTTAAAGTTGGTGAGGGAAATAAAAGTCTCCAACTTCAGCGATTTTTGCAATTCGTTCCAGTCACAGGCAGCAGAGAACTGGAAGGAAAGGCAGTGTGTTATATGTGAAAATGTGATAGTATTATACATTTTATTTGAATGTTTAAGGATTCTTGGAAGATAAGCAACCTACAAAGCATTACATGGGCTTGCTCCTACCTATCTCTCCGGTTTGGTCCTACCGTACATACCTACACGTACGCTACGGTCACAAGAGCTAGGCCTCCTTACTGTCCCTAGAATTTCTAAGCAAACAGCTGGAGGCAGGGCTTGCTCCTATAGAGCTCAATTTTTATGGAATGGTCTGCCTATCCATGTGAGAGATGCAGACTCGGTCTCGACCTTTAAGTCTTTATTGAAGACTCATCACTTCAGTAGGTCCTATGATTGCGTGTAGTCTGGCCCAGGAGTGTGAAGGTGAACGGAAAGGCTCTGGAGCACTGAACCGCCCTTGCTGTCTCTGCCTGGCTGGTTCCCCTCTCTCTACTGGGATTCTCTGCCTCACACCCTATTACAGGGGCTGAGAAACTGGCTTACTGGTGCTCTTCCATGCTCTCCCTAAGAGGGGTGCGCCACTTGAGTGGGTTGAGTCACTGACGTGATCTTCCTGTCCGGGTTGCCGCCCCCCCTTGGGTTCATGCCGTGGGGAAGATCTCCGTGGGCTATACTTGGCCTTGTCTCAGGATAGTAAGTTGGTGGTTGAAGATATCCCTCTAGTGGTGTGGGGTCTGGCTTTGGCAAAGTGGGTGGGGTTATATCCTGCCTGTTTGGCCCTGTCCGGGGGTATCATCGGACGGGGCCACTGTGTCTCCCGACCCCTCCTGTCTCAGCCGTATTTATGCTGCAATAGTTTGTATCGGGGGGCTAGGGTCAGTCTGTTATATCTGGAGTATTTCTCCTGTCTTATCCGGTGTATTGTGTGAATTTAAGTATGCTCTCTCTAATTCTCTCTTTTTTTGCTCTCTCTCACTCTCTCTCAGAGGACCTGAGCCCTAAGACCATGCCTCAGGACTACCTGGCCTGATGACTCCTTGCAGTCCCCAGTCCACCTGGTCGTGCTGCTGCTCTAGTTTCAACTGTTCTGCCTGCGGCTATGGAACCCTGACCTTTTCACCGGACATGCTACCTTGTCCCAGACCTGCTGTTTTCAACGCTCTAGTGTCAGCAGGAGCGGAAGAGATACTATGAATGATCGGCTATGAAATGCCAACTGACATTTAATCCTGAGGTGACCTGACCTGTTACACCCTCTACAACCACTGTGATTATTATTATTGTTTGACCCTGCTGGTCATTTATGAACATTTGAACATCTTGGCCATGTTCTGTTATAATCTCCACCCGGCACAGCCAGAAGAGGACTGGCCACCCCTCATAGCCTGGTTCCTCTCTAGGTTTCTTCCTAGGTTCCGGCCTTTCTAGGGAGTTTTTCCTTGCCACCGTGCTTCTACACCTGCATTGCTTGCTGTTTGGGGTTTTGGGCTGGGTTTCTGTACAGCACTTTGTGACATCAGCTGATGTAGAAGGGCTTCATAAATACATTTGATTGATTGATCACCTCAAGGAGACTAAAATATGTTTTATATGTATACATATATATACACTACCTGTCAAACATTTTAGAACGCCTATTCATTCAAGGGCTTTTCTTTATTTTGACTATTTTCTACATTGTAGAATAATAGTGGAAATCAAAACTATGAATGAACACATATGGAATCATGTAGTAACCAAAAAGGTGTTAAACAAATCAAAACATATTTCATATTCGAGATTCTTCAAAGTAGCCTCCTTGATGACAGCTTTGCACACTTTTGGCATTCTCTCAACCAGCTTCATGAGGTAGTCACCTGGAATGCATTTCAATTAACAGGTGTGCCTTGTTAAAGTTAAATTGTGGAATTTCTTTCCTTCTTAATGCATTTGAGCCAATCAGTTGTGTTGTGACAAGGTAGGGGTGGTATACAGAAGATAGCCCTATTTGGTAAAAGACCAAGTCCATATTATGGCAAGAACAGCTGAAATAAGCAAAGAGAAATGACAGTCCATCATTACTTTAAGACATGAAGGTCAGTCAATCGGGAACATTTCAAGAACTTTGAAAGTTTCTTCAAGTGCAGTTGCAAAACCATCAAGCACTATGATGAAACTGGCTCTCATGAGGACCGCCACAGGAAAGGAAGACCCAGAGTTACCTCTGCTGCAGAGGATAACTTTATTAGAGTTACCAGCCTCAGAAATTGCAGCCCAAATACATGCTTCAAAGAGTTCAAGTAACAGAAACATCTTAACATCAGCTGTTCAGAGGAGACTGCGTGAATCAGGCCTTCATGGTCAAATTGCTGCAAAGAAACCACTAGCAATTTTCTATTGGAAATACTTACTTAGCCTACTTACTAAAAAACATTGTAAATGCGTCACTGCTTTGGAAATTACATGTTATCCAATTTTTTTTCCATGTTTACTCATTTCATAATCCTGGTATTTAATTGAACTGCTGGCTAAGGTAATGGTTCACTAATGGTTCTTCTATTCATTGAACTTTCTTTAGACCTCTTCTTTCCTTGTCATGAAGGGCTCTGTTTCAATGTGATGCTCAATCATTTTGGTGGCATAGGCACCAAACTCACTCTCACAGAATATGGTTGTGTTAAACATCACTGATGGAAAACTTATCCAATGACATGCCCATATCATATTTTGTCTCCATTTATTTGCTGTTCACTGATCCTGAATGGCTTAATTTCCTGGTTACGAAGGATTATCACAGTTCAGTCCCCATTTGTATTTTGACTGACCAACCATGGACTGAGTACAGACGAGCAGATGATGCAGTGCATTTTAAACCGACTCTGCTACAATGGGAGGACTTGACCCTGGTTTGTTTAACCTATTGACATTCAGGTCTTGTGTATTACTTATTTGGTGAGGTACGACTACAGACATACGAGTGTATTTGTCACACCCTGGCCTTTGTTATATTGATTTTCTTTATTAGTTTAGTTAGGTCAGGGTGTGACATGGGTGATGCTTGTGTGTTTTGTCTAGTTTAGGGTGTGTGTATTGTTTAGTGGGTTTTGTAGAATGTATGGGGTTGTGTTCAGTGTAGGTGTTTAGGAAAGTCTATGGTTGCCTGGTTTGGTTCTCAATCAGAGACAGCTGTTTATTGTTGTTTCTGATTGGGAGCCATATTTAAGGCAGCCATAGGCTTTAGGTGTTTGTGGGTAATTGTCTATGTTTAACGTTTGTAGCTTGTGTATGCACTAACGTTTGTAGCTTCACGGTCGTTTGTTGTTTTGTTTTGATTAAGTATTCGTGTTACGTCTTCGTCATCTATTAAAAGATGTACTTTTCACACGCTGCGTTTTGGTCCTCTCTTCCACGTCAAGACGATCATGACAGTATTGCCTGAGAGGGAACAATATCAGTCAATGCGTTGTTGATCTAGCACTTTTATCCTTAAGGATGCAGTCCGGGATCTTAAGCACTTAAACGTTAAATCAAATATTGTATGAATTGCAAAAACATACACAGTAACAGTCAAGAAACACAATCAATGGACAATAGACCAGTGAAAATCTGTCCTTTGGTCTGAGTCCAAAGTAGAGATTTTTGGTTCCAACCGTGTCTTTGTGAGACACAGAGTAGGTGAATGGATTATCTCCGCATGTGTTGTTCCCACCTTGAAGCATGGAGGAGGAGGTGTGATGGTTTGGGGGTGCTTTGCTGATGACGCGGTCAGTGATTTATTTAGAATTCAAGGCACACTTAACCAGCATGCCTACCAAAGCATTCTGAAGTGATACACCATCCTATCTGGTTTGCGCTTAGTAGGACTATCATTTGTCTTTCAACAGGATATTGATCCAACACACCTCCTGGCTGTGTAAGGGCTATTTGACCAAGAAGGAGAGTGACGGAGTGCTGCATCAGATGACCTGGCCCCCACAATCACCCGACCTCAACATAATTGTTATGGTTTGGGATGAGTTGGACCGCAGAGTGAAGGAAAAGCAGCCAACAAGTGCTCAGCATATGTGGGAACTCCTTCAAGACTGTTGGGAAAGCATTCCAGATGAAGCTGGTTGAGAGAATGCCAAGAGTGTGCAAAGCTGTCATCAAGGCAAAGGGTGGCTACTTTGAAGAATCTCAAATATAAAATATACTTTTTCTTTGCTACTACGTGATTCCATGTGTTATTTCATAATTTGTAAATATTCATTATTATTCTACAATGTAGAAAATAGTAAAAATAAAGAAAAATCATTGACTGAGTAGGTGTGTCCTAACTTTTGACTGGTACTGTATATACATATTTTTTTTTACAAAC
This sequence comes from Salvelinus fontinalis, assembly GCF_029448725.1. Taxonomy (NCBI): domain Eukaryota; kingdom Metazoa; phylum Chordata; class Actinopteri; order Salmoniformes; family Salmonidae; genus Salvelinus; species Salvelinus fontinalis. Next base: position 27,072,669 of record NC_074690.1, on the reverse strand, counting down.
ATTTAATTCATTTCATTGCCCATTCTCAGTTCAACCTGCATAGCTTGATAGATCAATGGAAATTGCTTACCATAAGAGAAAAAAGAGACATCTTGAATTGGAATCAGTACATAGGTGAGATTTATTCATTCAGAGCACAGTACTCAAACTCAGATGCATATAGCGAAAAATAATATGACATTTTGCAGATGAAAGTCAATGAGTGTCATGGCCAAACCAACATTATAGACTGCTTATGGAACAACAACAAAAACAAAGAAAGCAGCCTGTGTGGAGGAACATCACGTGTTATGTAGATACTTATCAACAGATGAAGAGTGAACACCAGGATTCAGATGTACAGTAACGGTAGCTAGGTTAATGACAGAGCAATTGATGCCAGCTAGCTAACATTACGTTCTCTTCCAAGTCATCACGTATTGTTAGCGTCTCAGTGTGTTCTGTTATCAATCTGTGATGTAAGATTCAATCATTGATGCATGAGCTCCCATGTGCCACAAAAATCAGTGGGTAATTTACCTTTGTGAATGCTACCCCAAGCCCATCACACTGCAATTTGTCATTGAGAGAACATGTCCCTTCTAGACTAATTAACATATTCTGAACATAGGCAGTAAACCTATTCATTCCATTTTCCAACCAAATATATAATTTGACTATTCTCACCTAACAACAATTTTATTTTATTCCTCAGAAGTGGTGTAGGCCTGCACGCAGTTACATATAAAATACAAACTAGCCAGGCCTAGAAAAGGGCAACATTTACAAGTGAATGCATGGCATAGCTGACATTATACCCTTGTACAGCAGAAAAGACCAGCTTAAATAAAGATAAAATATTAGCGCTGAAATCTTATAAGAAAAACAGCCCATACGTCAGCTACTTTTTTTTCAAGTTTCTCTTTTATTATATGAAATACTTGAATCGAAGTTTCTAGTACACACATTCTGTGAGAAAAAATGTTTCCCTTTAAAACTTGTCATTTTAAGATGAACCTTTCCACTTCCAACAACTTTTATTTCTGGATGACAAATTTGTTATGACACATCAGCATTCAGTATTCTACCGGTAGAATGGGATACATTTCCAGGTTGTACCCATTGAAAGTTAATTACAGCCTTTTTCAGCTTGGTCCAGCACTATTGAGTTTGGTCTTCTAGAATCTATTGTGCTTTCAATACTGTACATGGGGAGAAGACACATCCTGGGAACAGAACAATTTGATTGGAACAAACTATAAACAAAAATAATTAATAATGTTTACAACCCAATGTGCTGCAGACCAGTTATCATTGTTCCGAGTCCAGCCGGTCTGGCCCTCTCCCTGACCAAGGCTACTGAGGCTTTCACCTGGCTGTGACCGACTGATGAACTCCACACAGACATTTATCACACACTTTTACATGATTAAGTTGTTTATTTAATTAGTTGTTTATTTATATGGACTGTACACTGCAATTCAGCTCTAAGCTGCCAATGTTGTTCACCTTGACAATAAACTAAAACATTGTGAATGGTATAGTTATGGTATAGTACTTTCTGCTTTCGAATCATCAGACATACAGTGGGTAATTTAATTTTACAATACACTTTTGCAACCATACCCATATGCCTATTGCATTGTTAGTGGAGTAGAGAGGTTATTTCTTGGTTATTTCTTATTTCTAGAGCGGCTATTTCTTTCTTGATCAAGACCTTTCTTCGGCAGATAGATAACGTTGATGTATGACGATTCCTGGCAACCATGTTCAAAGACCACCGCATTAATTCTTCCGACAACAGTCGAGTTGCTACCCCAAATTGCATGATAACAGTGTAACGGTCGTCTTTCGGTGAGAGAGTGGACCAAGGCGCAGCGGGTGATGAATACATAATGATTTATTTGACAAGACGAACACTGACACGAAATACACTTGATAATTTACAAAATAACAACAAACGACGACAGACCTGAACTAACGAACTTACATAAACACGAAGAACGCATGAACCAGGTACAGACTACATAAACGAACGAACAAACCGAAAACAGTCCCGTGTGGTGCAACATTCACAGACACAGAAGACAACCACCCACAACAAACAATGTGAAACAACCTACCTATATATGGTTCTCAATCAGAGGAAAACGTAAACCACCTGCCTCTGATTGAGAGCCATACAAGGTCAATTAACACTGACACTAAACATAGATTCACAAAACATAGAATGCCCACCCCAACTCACGTCCTGACCAAATAAACACATACAAAAATAACAGAAAACAGGTCAGGAACGTGACAAACAGTGCCTAAAACTAGATTCATCTCCACGGTCATTTTCTGTGGATTATTTCGCTGCTCTAACAAGGCAGTAAAGACAACGGGGGAAATATGTTTACAGATTCCCCGCAACCATGAAACACCAATGAGATAAGACTCAAGAACTGTCAGAAACGCGAAGAAACCTTTTTGCCCATCAAGACCTGAACCCAGACAGCTGTCGGGGTATGCTACGATCATTTCATTACTGGTAAATCAAGTCTGATCGATTTCGAGTTTATTTGAACTGTTATGCAACACTAAATTAACCAAAATTAGCTAGCTAAATAGTTTGTAGTCTAGCTAGGATTAGCGTGTGTTGAGTGAGTTTCAAATTTTGGGGAAGCAATTTTTCACCACAAAAAGGCACCTTTATAACAAATGATTGCATGCCTATATCATTGCATTTGCAGACTAATGTAAGCCTACTGTTCCTAATGTGATGAGTAGATTGGATAGTGATAATTTAGGCTATTAATAAATGCGTAGTGACATAGGCTATATCAGATAAATGTATTTCCTTTGCACAGGGAAAATGTGGCCTTTGATAAGTGTGATGCAATTATACACTTTATATGACCGGAGACATTAGCAGAATATTTTTTAATACGATAGTAGCCTAGGACACCTCTACTGACACTGACAACATTTCAATAAAAACGAAGTTGTCTTGAATGCAACCATTTCATTTAACAAATGCTGGATACCTTCTACCCATGACCATGAAAAGGGGAGAAGCAAATTATACAATATGACGTTCATATCTCGTGGAGGAGGACATGGTCCAAAACAACTCCATTGGTGATTAAATATTCACATGATAACCCATTAATCATTTGCTGAGAACTTTATTCATAAGAGGAGGGAAAATGTATCTACATTACAACATTGGACAAAGACCTCAATGGGATAGGACAACCTGCTGTGTTGACTATTGTGTGTTCCAGGCCAACAATAGATTTCATCTTTATATGACACTAAAACCCCTGAATGAATTAAACACAATCAAACAATTTAAGAGCCCTGGTGGTATAGGCGACCCAAATAAGTGTTATTCTAACATCTGGTGTGCTTCTAATTTGTTTATGTACTGTAGGTTCACCAGCTGACCTATATCAAGACACCCATGTCAACTGAATTCCCACTGTGAAGATGAGCAATGCTGCAGCAGCATGAGTTTCTACTTCTACTACTTTGTCATTTTCCAGATATGAAAGACTTCCCTCAGTTATATGAGATGGTAGTTATATGCTGTGCTTTACTCAATCTGAATGATTCTGTTGTGCAATTTGAGTAGAGCACCTGTTTTAACTAGGCAAGCCAGTTAAGAACAAATTCTTATTTACAATGACGGCCTAGGAACTGCCTTGTTCAGGGGCAGAACGACATATTTTTACCTTGTCAGCTCGGGGATTCGATCTAGCAACCTTTCACCTTGTCGTCATGACAAAAGTGCCCCCTTAAACCATATATTTAAAAAAATATATGAAACGTGTAAAATACTATTGCTTATGATATTGTAAACATACTGTACTTTAATAATAGGCTATTGTATGGGTGAAATAAAAAAGTAATGTCATCTCTGCTTTGCCTAGCCCATTGAATAAAAAAGTATTTCTTATAGCCCAACAATTTTTTTAATTTACAATTTAAACACATGTAGCATAGACTGTGTAATTGTTGTGGTAGTCTTATGCAAACTATCTTCATTATCACAGTGGCACTAGCAGACTTCTCGTAGAAAAGTATCTGGCATTGAACTTGGTGGTAGTAGTTGTATGTTTGAATAGAAGGATCCCATCATCTCCTACTTCCAGACGTTTCACCACCTAGATTACAAGGGTTGGATTTGCACTAAACAATTTCATGTCAGCACAAGGCATATACCAAATCTAGTATAATGATTAGCCTCATACTTTGTCTACTGGTATTGGTTTTAAATTGAGAACATATAGCTAAACAATGTGCGAGTTAAGCTGTTGTCTACTTCAGATGCACAAAGTCAAGAGGTGCATTGCAAATGCCTATAAGGCTAATGCCATCATACTGTAGGGCAGTGGTTCCCAACTCCGGTCCCCTAGTACCCCCAACAGTACAGTTTTATTGTAGCCCCGGACAAACACACCTATTTCAACTTGTCAACTAATCATCAGGCCCTCTGAGTTGAATCAGGTATGTTTTTCCGGGGCTACAGAAAAAATATGTGCTGTTGGGGGGTACTCAAGGACTGAAGTTGGGAACCATTGCTGTAGGCCTATGGCTGCATTGGCATTGCATTCCATTATCAGCTGCAAGATGGGTTCACATGGCTGATATCCTTAAAAAATTATGACAATCAAATAAAACTAATTGGAGAGCTTATGACTGAACAAAAAGGTCATGTTCATTTGAGAATACAACACAGAAACAGACATTGGAGACTAATTCCCTTCCTCTCTTTATTGCAAGATTGTGATGTGATTAATCAACATTGACACTAGTTTAAATACTTAACTTCAAAGAATCAACACTCATATCATTTAAAAGTGTACAAGTAAGCTAATTCATATGTAAAGTTGAGACATTTTAGTAACAAATAGGTTGTTGTTACTAAATAATAATTTCAAGTGAAACAAAAAGGTCAATACCAGAGGTGGCCAACCTCACTCCACTGATCCCTGATCTACTGGGTGAGCAGACTTCCATTCCAGCTCAGCAATAGCACACTTGAAAATTAACTAATTAGGTTTGATACATTGAATCAGGTGTGTTAATGCTGGGCTGGAACAGAACCGTGCACAATCACCAGGGTTGGCCTGTTCCAGTTGTAATAGGTTTATACATTGTGTGACTTAAACTGTATTTTTGTTCACAACATGTGCTAATATAGGTACACATATAATCCATGGTATACAAGGATATACCCTTATTCTATTGGGACATTCATTGGGACCTCTTCATCTGCAGACAGGGTTTCCCAGCTCTGTATCTTAGGACAGAAAACGTCATAAAGAAATCTTATACTCAAATTAGACAGCACTGAATATTATGTTGCTATATCTCTCTGTCCTTAGTTTTTCTCACTAGGGACTGAAACTGGAGAATATTTTCATAATGTCCTCCCACAAAAGTACCTGCCCTATCCAGAGTAGCCTACCATCCCTTCTCTGACAGATCGAACTGATAGCTAATACTTTCACCCTCTTCCATGGCTGTTAGCTAGCTACTGCTACCTAGCTACAAATGCATTTAGAGTTACAACGGTAAATACATCAAGATAGCTAGCTAACATGAAATTCGCTAACTGGTGATATTCAATTTACTTAGCTAGCTAACTTATACATTATGTGAAGTTAGCAGCTCATTCGAGTTAGCCTGCACACAAAGTTTATGTAGCAAGCCAATAATATATGGCTTTTGATCATTGTCGAAATATATTTATTTACTTGAATACGTTCTCCCACTGCGTCCGTTTTCTGGGTCCTTACAAAAACGAAATAATGGGCAATCTTCAAGAAGTTTCCGGTGGTAGCAAAATGCAGCCAGCCATGTGTACGATTGGAGAACTTCCAACATGGCGCTGGTGCGGTTGCTAGGTGATTTGTGACGCAACTGCAAGCCCTTTATAGTGCATGATTGTATCCTTCCTGCAGCTGTCTCCTTAGTCTTATTCAAAGCCTGGCCTTTGGGAATTGAAAGTCATTTTGATAGATAACACTGTAGTCTTATATAACATGTCCATAACAAGTATGTGGGTAAAAGCGTGTGTGGTGTTAAGAGGTCAGCAAAGAGTCACTATGTGTCATTTGAAAAACCCTGTGTGTCGAAATCGTTAGCAAGCCCTCAGCAGAACATGACGTTGACAGCCTGTGTAACAATCGTCCTGGGAAGAAGGTGACCAAAACACAGCGTGGTAAGTGTTCATGTTATAAATTTTATCAAAACTGAACACTAAACAAAATAACAACAAGGAAGAACAAAAACGAAACAGTTCTGTCAGGTATTACACAAAACAACAGAAAACAACTACCTACAAACACAGGTGGGAAAAGGATACCTAAGTATGGTTCTCAATCAGAGACAACGATAGACAGCTGTCTCTGATTGAGAACCACACCCGGCCAAACACATAGAACACAACATAGAATGCCCACCCCAACTCACGCCCTGACCAACCAAAATAGAGACATAAAAAGGATCTCTAAGGTCAGGGCGTGACAGTCTGATAGGTTATATGGCTATCTATTGTAATGACCTGACTAGATCATAAAGGAACAATTGTCCAGATGTAACAGTATAACTTTACGTCGTCCCCTCGCCCCGACACGGGCGCGAACCAGGGACCCTCTGCACACATCAACAACGGTCGCCCACGAAGCGTCATTACCCATCGCTCCACAAAGGCCGCGGCCCTTGCAGAGCAAGGGGAAACCCTACTTTAGTCTCAGAGCAAGTGACGTAACTGATTGAAATGCTACTAGCGCGTACCCGCTAACTAGCTAGCCATTTCACATCCGTTACACAGACAGAGGGTTGAGTTTACGAATTGACGGTTTATTAACCCAACTTTACACAGGCTACTGTTTGGCCGTAGCCCACGCCAAATAAACGAAAGATACCCCACACGCCAACCGTGACCTTCTCTTGTGCAAGCCCAGACGTAAGAGAGAGAACAATGGCTAAACCTGGTCTTAACTTCCAATGCTCCATCCCCCTGCCCAACCCCCCTCCACGCCACTCCGCCAACCACCAGGATGCCCGTCATCAGAACATTCCAGCCATCCCCGTGATTGGCAGATAGCAGGTTGATTGGTATGTTGGACCCCACGAACACTGATAAGTACAACACAACCCACTAATAGCCTACCACATAACACACCGCTGTCTGTGCGGGTCGCTACACTATGTTAAATGATTTGATAAAGGCTTTGAATAAGGCATTGGATTCAATGGATGACATTTCTATGAAAATATCCCTCCCATGTAGTCTATCTGTCATCATTACTCATGTGTATATGTTTGTTTTCTTACATTAGCTTGCTGAATAGAAAAATGCATTAGTGGACTACTCAGCACTAATACCACCAAGGCAGAAAACACAAGTCTCTTCAAATGTAATTCTTCAAGGCTTTTTGTCAGTTATGTAAGTACTAATGATCAATATGGTTGGGGTTTTTAAGTCAACAATCTCAGTATTTTTGGTCTACACACCACTGTACATCACTGTAGGCCTACATACAGTGCATTCGGAACGTATTCAGACCCCTTGACTTTATCCACATTTTGTTACGTTACAGCCTTATTCTAAAATTGATTAAATTAATTATTTCCTCATCAATCTACACACAATACCCAATAAGGACAAAGTGAAAACAGGTTTTTGGCCCGTTTTTGGACATTTTTTTGGGACAATTTGGTAAAAATAAAAAACAGAAATACCTTATTTACATAGGTTTTCAGACCCTTTGCTATTAGACTCGAAATTGAGCTCAGGTGCATCCTGTTTTCATTGATCATTCTTGAGATGTTTCTACAACTTGATTGGGCTCCACCTGTGGTAATTAAATTTATTGAACATGATTTGGAAAGGCACACATCTGTCTATTTAAGGTCCCACAGTTGACAGTGTATGTGTACCAAGCCATGAGGTCAACGGAATTGTCCTTAGAGCTCCGAGACAGGATTGTGTCGAGACACAGATCTGGGGAAGGGTACCAAACAATTTCTGCTGCATTGAAGGTCCCCAAGAACACAGTGGCCTCCATTGTTTTTAAATGGAAGGAGTTTGGAACCACCAAAACTCTTCCTAGAGCTGTCCACCTGGCCAAACTGAGCAATTGGGGGAGAAGGGCCTTGGTCAGGGAGGTGACCAAGAACCTGATGGTCACTCTGACAGAGCTCCAGAGTTCCTCTGGGAGATGGGAGAGCCTTCCAGAAGGACAACCATCTCTGCAGCACTCCACCAATCAGGCCTTTATGGTAGAGTGGCCAGATGGAAGCCACTCCTCAGTAAAAGGCACATAACAGCCAAAGGCCACGTAAAGGACTCTCAGACCATGAGAAACAAGATTCTCTGGTCTGATGAAACCAAGATTGAACTCTTTGGCCTGAATGCCAAGCGTCACGTCTGGAGGAAACCTGGCACCATCCCTACGGTGAAGCATGGTGGTGGCAGCATCATGCTGTGGGGAAACTAGTCAGGATCGAGGGAAAGATGAACTGAGTAAAGCACAGAGAGATCCTTGATGAAAACCTGTTCCAGAGCACTCAGAACCTCAGACTGGGACAAAGGTTCACCTTCCAACAGGACAACAACCCTAAGCACACAGCCAAGACAACGCAGGAGTGGCTTTGGGACAAGTCTCTGAATAGCCCAGCCAAAGCCCAGACTTGAACCGATCTAACATCTCTGGAGAGACCTGAAACTAGCTGTGCAGTGACACTCCACATCCAACCTGACAGAGCTTAAGAGGATCTGCAGAGGAGAATCTCCACAAATATTTGTATTTATTTATTTAATAAACCTTAATTTAAGTAGGCAAGTCAAATTCTTATTTACAATGACAGCCTAGGAACATTGGGTTAGCTGCCTTGTTCAGGGGCAGAACAACATATATTATTACCTTGTCAGTTCGGGGATTCGATCTAGCAACCTTTTGGTTACTGGCACATCGCTCTAACCACTAGACTACCTGCCGCCCCGTGTGCCAAGCTTGTAGCATCATACCCAAGAAGACTCGAGGCTGTAATCACTGACAAAGGTGCTTCAACAAAGCACTGTGTGAAGGGTCTGAATACTTATACTTATGTAAATGTTATATTAAATTTTTTGTATTTTATATACATTTGGAAAAATTTCAGAAAATCAGTTTTTGCTTTGTCCTTGTGGGGTATTGCGTGTAGATTGATGAGGGAAAAAACTATGTATTAAAATTTAGAATAAGACTATAACGTAACAAAATGTGGAAAAAGTCAGGGGGTCTGAATACTTTCCAAATGCACTGTACATACGATTACTATCTCGCTTTAAAAAATTATCTGTTTTTGACACAAAGAACAACTGTCAGGAGCGTTCTAGATCTTCTACAGTAAATGGCCCGTTGGTTGTTTCTAATATTACACATAGTGATTAAAAAGCAATGTGTGTGGTAGTGAACTGGTTTTAGGTGATGTTATGTTCCATTATGGTGCCTTCTCATGCGGAAGGCTTAGTCGTGATAATCTTCATAATAATTTACATTTGAATAAACAGGACCATTTCAGGTTTTCTGGAGGAAGATGCTTCTAAGGAGCTTTTGTATGAAGACTCAAAGATGATACTGTCTTAAAGAGTAGTTCAATTTTTTACATTTATCGACCGGAAAGATATATCCATATTTTGTTTTGTTATGTCTTGACATCTCATTTTGTCTAGTATTCAGCCCAACTAAGCAGCTTCAATTGCTGGAGAACACTGAATCCAGCAAATATCTATTTGAGGATCAACCATCCATCAATTCTTGAGTAAGAAGTATCTTCACTGTATGATGCTGAATAGTCTTGTTGATACATTTCAATGTAAAACAAATTATTTTAAACATTAACACTACAATTCAAATGGCTGCTGCAGTTGTGGCTATTTCCAGTGATGCAAAAATTGATGTCAAGGAAAATGAGACCTGGTTAAAGATGAGTTAAACTTTTTTGGGTATTTTACCCCTTTTTCTCCACATTTGGTAGTTAAAGTCTTGTCCCATAGACTTGGGAGAGTGTAAGGTTTTGAGCCATGCGTCCTGTGAAACACAACCCTGCGAAGCTGCACTACTTCTTGACACACTGCTCACTTAACCCGGAAGCCAGCTGCACTGTGTCAAAGGGCACACTGTCCAGATGGCAACCAAAGTCAGCTTGCAGGTACCCACCCATGGGTCTCTCGGTCACGGCCAGCTGTGACACAGCCTGGGATCGAACCCGGGTCGACCCCAGTGACGCCTCAAGCACTGCAATGTAGTGCTTTAGACCACTGCGCCACTCGGGAGGCCCTTGTTTTACCTATTTTTATCATGGAGAGAGAAATCCTGACTAAGGAGGAAGCCATAGCCAACCCCATTAAGGAGGAGGAGCTCTACCACAGTCTCATACAGGAAATTCATCCAAACCACTTGAGGTCAGTACACTTGAGGTCAGTCTGCCTAATTAGCCATCCAGACTGAAATTATTGATGAATGGTGGCACATGAATGATTGAAATCATCTAGATTTGAGTAGCCTATATTATCTGGTTCAGAGAAGGACATTCTGTATATATGAGAATAACCTCTGTCACTGACATGGCTTTTCAAGAGAATGAGCAATCTGCAGATAATCTCATTTTAATGTAAACTCTTGATACATGTCCCAAACAAAACTCGCCTTGGAGACAGAAATTCAGTTCCCTTAACCCAGCTATTAGAAACCATTTTACCATGAATCTTATTCAAAACGTTAATCGGGCAAACATTCTCTGTGACCCTTCTTCAAAGCCTAAATGAATATAAGGAGGTCATCTGAATATTCATAGCATTATTTCTAAGAGTGAACAGGTGGAACATTTACTGTTTCTCTGAGACATGGCTGAATAAATCTAATCCTATTTCTGCCTTTAATGTTCCTGGATATTCCATATTCAGGAGGGACAGGGGAGAGGGCAGAGGGGGTGGATTGCTTATATACATGAAAGATAACTTTACATGCAATCATATCATATGGAAACATGCCAATGACCTTGAATGTATGGGGCTGAATGTCTTCCTCTCCCCTCATATGTCTCTCACTATTTTTGGATTTTGGATTTATGCTTAAAGAATGTGATCATAAGAAGGAGATCATCTTCATGAGTGATTTCAATAAAACTGGGAAAACAAAACTTGCAGGAAAAATCTCAGAAAATCTCAGACCATTTCAACTTGTCAAATAATACAAGGATCAACCAGAGTAACACAGACATCCCAGACTCAAATTGATCTGGTGTTCACTAACAGACTAACTGATCGAATAACTAAGTCCATTAACTTACTAACTGGCATATCTGACCACAATGTTACATTGGTGGTTAGAAAGCTCACTAAATAGCAATGGTGGGAAAAGTACCCAATTTTCATACTTAAGTAAAAGTAAAGATACCCTAAAAGAAATTACTGAAGTAAAAGTGAAAGTCACCCACCCAGTAAAATACTACTTGAGTAAAAGTCTCAAAGTATTTGGTTTTAAATGTACTTAAGTATCAAAAGTAAAAGTATAAATAATTTAAAATGTGTTATATTTAGCACAGTTCAACACTCGGACATAATTGACAAAAAAAGCATTTGTGTTTAGTGAGTCTGCCAGATCAGAGGTAGTAGGGATAACCAGGGATGTTCTCTTGATAAGTGTGTGAATTAGACAATTGTCCTGTCCTGCTTAGCATTCAAAATGTAACAAGTACTTTTGGGTGTCAGGGAAAATGTAAGGAGTAAAAAATACATTATTTTCCTCAGGAATGTAGGGGAGTAAAAGTAAAAGTTGTCAAAAATATAAATAGTAAAGTAAAGTACAGATACCCCAAAAAACTACTTAAGTACTTTACACCACTGCTAAAAAGAAATTTAAGAACCATATCAATGTGCAACACTACGATAAACAAATCACGAGAAGTGAGCAGAATAACTACGATGCAGCTATAAGTCAAAATGACTGGTCTGATCTGTTAAGCAATGAAGACCCAGAGGCTGGATACAGAACATTTCTGTCAGCTATTGACAAAGTGAATACCTCTTTAACCTGGAAATTTCAACATCAGCCAAGATGTAAAACCTCTCCACCATGGCTCAATGAGGACCTCCTGAGGCAGATGAGAGAACAGGATCATTCCTTGAAAAAAGCACTGAAGTCTGGTCAGAATGATGACAGATGTATATTTACATCACTGAGAAATAAGGTGATAAGGAATATTAAAAAAAAAGCAAAGGCAGAGTTTTTCTTCAGTGATCAATGAATTTAAAAGAAATGGCAAAGTGATTTGGGAGAATCTCAACAAACTAACAGGGAGAGGAGCTGAAAAGTCCAAAAACATCCTGAATTAAAGGTTAATGGGATTCTAATTCAAGACTCCATTTTCATACCCATCAATTTTAAAAATGTTTTTGTTGACTCTGTCAAGGAACTGGCTCAAAGATTTTTAACCAAGAGCACAGTTCTCACTCCCATGGTTAATAATAAACCAATATTCACAATTCCTGAAATCGCAGCATCAGCAATGGACAGTATTATAAGCTTCTTCGGAAGCTCTACAAACAAAATATGTATTTGGATCATGACACTGTATTCCGGAAGACACAAATATTATCTGATTGCCCCTATTGTACATCTAGTCAAAAGACCGATGCTGGAGATTAGAAGCAGGTACGGGGAGTTGAACATTTAATGCGGAACAGACAGGTAACAAGACAGGAACAGCGTCAGCACACGGGTAACAACGACATACGAACATTAATGCTGAAGCAAGGAACAGAGCGGGGAACCAGACATATATAGGGAAGGTAATGACAGAGGTGATAGAGTCCAGGTGAGTCCAATAATCGCTGATGCATGTGACGGGGGAAGGCAGATGTGCGCAATGATGGTGGCAGGAGTGCGCAGTGCTGGGGAGCCTGGCATCCTCGAGCGCCAGGGGGGAAGAGCGGGAGCAGGCGTGACATCTAGTTAATCTGCCCATCAAATATGAGTTCTTCCCCAATGCTTGGAAGTCTGCTGCAGTGATACCTGTTTTAAAATCTGGTGACCCAACACTGGTGGAAAATTACCAATCTATAAGCATTCTTGCAGTGCTATCAAAAGTAGCTGAAAGATGGGTGGCTGATCATCTGACTGATCACCTCATTCAGGGCAACTCCATAAATCAAATGCCATTTGGATTCAGAATTAACCATTCTACCGACACAGCCAATTGCTATTTTCTGCTTTAAATCCAAACTAGAAATAGGTGGTGAAGTCGGAGCAGTCTTTTTGGATCTTAAAAAGGCCTTTGATACTGTCAATCATGAGGTTCTCTTATCCAAACTATCATCCCTTAATGTGTCCATTGAAGCCATTATTCGGATGTATTCCTATCTGACAAATAGAATCCAAAGGGTTCGTCTGGGGGACATTCAGTCAGATTATTTTTACTAGGTTTTATACATTTTTGCAAATTTATTACAAAAAAATGTAAACGGAAATATCACATTTACATAAGTATTCAGACCCTTCACTCAGTACTTTGTTGAAGTACCTTTGGCAGTGATTACAGCCTCGAGTCTTCTTGGTTATGACTCTACAAGCTTGGCACACCTGCATTTGAGGAGTTTCTCCAATTCTTCTCTGCAGATCCTCTCAAGCTCTGACAGGTTGGATGGGGAGTGTCGGTCCATAGCTATTTTCAGCTCTCTCCAGAGATGTCTGATCGGGTTCAAGTTCGGCCTCTGGCTGGGCCACTCAAGGACATTCAGAGACTTGTCCCAAAGCCACTCCTCGTTGTCCAGTTGGAATGTGAACCTTTGCCCCAGTCTGAGGTCCTGAGTGCTCTGGAGCAGGTTTTCATCAAGGATCTCTCTGTACTTTGCTCTGTTTATTTTTCCCTAGATCCTGACTAGTCTCCTAGTCACTGCTGCTGAAAAACATCCCACAGCATGATGCTGCCACCACCATGCTTCACCATTGGGATGGTGCCTGGTTTCTTCCAGACACGACACTTGGCATTCAGGCCAAAGAGTTCAATCTTGGTTTCATCAGACCAGAGAATCTTGTTTGTCATGGTCTGAGAGTCTTTAGGTGCCGTTTGGCAAACGCCAAGAAGGCTGTCATGTGCCTTTTACTGACGAGTGGCTTCTGTCTGGCCACTCTACCATAAAGGCCCTTCTCCCCTGATTGCTCAGTTTGGCCTGGCGGCCAGCTCTAGGAAGAGTCTGGTGGTTCCAAACTCTTTCCATTTAAGAATGATGGAGGCCACAGTGTTCTTGGGGACCTTCAATGTTGCAGACATTATTTGGTACCCTTCCCCAGTTCTGTGCCTCGGAACAATATGTCTCAGGGCTCTACAAACAATTCCTTCAACCTCATGGCCTGGTTTTTGCTCTGACATACACTGTCAACTGTGGAACCTTATATAGACAGGTGTGTACTTTTTCCAAATCATGTCCAATCAATTGAATTTACCACAGATGGACTCTCAAGGATGATCAATGGAAACAGGATGCACCTGAGCTCAATTTCGAGTCTCATAGCAAAGGGTCTGAATACTTATGTAAATAAGGTATTTCTGTTTTAGTTTTTAATGCATTAGCAAACATTTCCAAAAACCTGTTTCCCTTTTTCATTATGGGGTATTGTGTGTAGATTTCTGTGGATTTTTTGTTTTTAATCCATTTTAGAATAAGGCTGAAACGTAACAAAATGTGGAACATTTCAAGAGGTCAGAATACTTTCCGAAGGCACTGTATGCATGCTATGATTTTCTCACATCTGAGATATTGCCTCACATGCTAGTCACAAGCAGACAAACAAACACTTAAGACAATACAAACCAAACGGTTACCACCATTGTCACATCATTCACAAACATCATTTATTCAGTCTGGACAGCTTTAAGCAGTATGTAGATGCAAGCCTTGTCTTTAAGATCCTGCATGGTCTTGCCCCTCCACCCCTATGCCGGCATATCATGCTCAAGGAAAGCCCCTCCAGGATAACAAGGGCAGTAACTAGAGTGGACTGCGTTGTCCCTTTTCAACACAGTAACCTCGGTCAATCGGCCTTCTCTGTTACAACTGCAATATACTGGAATGCAATGCCTATGGACTTGAGAAACTGCGCTGATTATTGTACCTTTATATTTAAATTGAAAATATGGCTCAAATCTATCCAAACCTGTACACTTGAGTTATCTATGGTTCCTCATATGTAAGAAAACATTTGATGATAGTGTTTTTATTACAAATAAGTTGTTGTTGTTATAATGATATGTAATGTAATATGTAATGTATTGTATGTTGTATTGTTTTAGTGAGTATGTGTATTGTGGCTGTGTAATGGTCCTTACCTGCCCTGGGACTGCAGGTGCAAATTATCTTTTGGCTAACGCCCATCACATTAACATGGATGTTGCATTATTGTAATATTGATGTCGACTAATGTGCACCGTCCCTATAAATAAATACAGTCAGGTGTATTACAATGAATATGGCTTATTATGTAAGGTAGAACCGCCATTTCCTCCACTGTACTTTACTCCAATGTACTGTATTTTACTGTACTGCATCTGTCGGTTTATTTGTGAAAGCTTTTTTCCCCAACATTGCTTTCTCAAGTTAAGATTTGAACCTAAAGATAAAATGTGCGAATGCCTGTTAATTATACAAATTGCTATTCCATCTGTTTAAACTCTTAGGCAGTGAATTCGGCTATACAATTATAACAATGTTTCATTTCAACTTCTTCTTCACTTTAGGGAAACATTTAAACCATTAATAATATGCTGTTTTAATTGCTTATACTGTATTAATGCACTGCAGCACTCTCTCTGCCTTCCTTCCATATTTATTTTGTGATTGGCGTGGTCTCAGGGCAATTCGTATTATTCTGTACGGAAATATGTGAGACGGCATTAAGTATTCAAGGTTATGTTATATTATGTAACGGATTTCCTCTTCGTCTGAAGAGGAGTAGCAAGGATCGGACCAATGTGCAGCGTGGTAAGTGTCCATAATGAGAAATTTAATAAATCAACAGAACACTTAACAAAAGTACAAACAAACAACCGAAACAGTCCCGTATGGTGCAGGTACAGACACAGGAAACAACCGCCCACAAAACACAAAGGAAAACAGGCTACCTAAATATGGCTCCCAATCAGAGACAACGACTGACACCTGCCTCTGATTGGGAACCATACTAGGCCAAACACATAGAAATATAACCATAGAACAAAACATAGAAAAACAACATAGAATGCCCACCCCAACTCACGCTCTGACCAAACTAAAATAAAGACATAAAAAAGGAACTAAAGTCAAAACGTGACACATTATGAATGGAATAGCGGTCATACCATATCATACAACTTATAGGATGTATACTGTAGTATCGTATGTCTTACCCAGTCGTACAATAGCATAAGAATTGTATGAAGTAACTTATGATACATCTTGGAGGATGTATAGTATTATACATCTTTCTCTGAGACCGGTCTGCTTGTTGCTTTGTAATAACAAAGGAGAATTACAGGGATACTTTACATTGGTGGTTAGGTGAACTAACAAAAAAGGTTAGAATAATTTACGTGTAAGGTTAGGGGGACTAAAACAACAAAGGAATTTAAATAGCAGGTCAGGGGAAGTGGGTATGCTTAGAATAAGGGTTAGGGGAAGGCTTAGCAAAAATGGTACAGTTGTCCCTGACGTGACTCGAACATGCAGCCTTGCTAGAATTGCTAGGCGGTTGCAGATTACGCCCACCCATTCTCCCTACTTTTGTTTCTGGCTAAAGTAACTAGACTATTTTTCTTCTTCTTCTTCTGTGGGTTTTATAGCGGACTACAACCCCCAAATATGTACTGCCACCACCAACTGAGCTAGAGCATTAGTAGGTATCATATGTCTTGTAGGTGCTCAGAAATGCTTAAAGTATATTTCGTATGGCTCTGAGGCCAGGCTGGGATGACATGACAAAAAAACACAAACCAACAGACATTAAACAAATAGAGAGCAAATAGTAATGGCGTCTTTTTGTAGGCACTAACGGAGGCTAACTCCGCCATGGCTCGTAGGCCAAAGCCTATGGGGAAATGAATGGGTTTTTGGATAAACACCGAAAATAAGGTCTGTGGTAAACACAGGTTTATACATTTTGTTCTATGAGATCATTTTCATCAGCTAACATACATTTTTGTGAATTTTTAAGTGGTTTAGATGGTACAATGATTCTCTACACTATCCATTGCTTGTTTTGTCATAAACTTAAATTAGGCAAACTATTAGAATTTTAGCAACCAGGAAATGAAGGAGCATTATCTGCATATTGCACCTTTTAATATTGTCTGATTTTGCACCATGCAGTCAAGGGATTGACTGTTCAAGTTGAGCTATGTCCATGAATGAGGAAATCCATTGCTCATGTCATGTGGCAAAGTGCGTGGGGCTTGCCATCGTAAGGCAACCATTCTCATGGCTGTTAGGCCAGCATGCCAACATTAAGTCATCATTAAGCAGTTGGAATTAGAAAGACATGGGATGGGTTTAGACAAAGTGCTTGATATTAAAGCCACAGATTGCCGAAAGGAAAAAAACTATTCCTTCCATCTTTCTCAAGTCTTTTTCTGCAGACCAAGTAAAGATCAAGCTGGGATAAAGTTGCATAATGATCAGAGCTGCAATTATGGGATGTAACACCACTCTCTGAAATGTTTCTCTCTCTGAGATAGATCAACTCTCCAGGTGCTACCCAAACTATTGTTTTTCTTTTCTTATAGTGGTTATTACGTTGACGATCTGACATTGTTTCAAAGGTACAAATTCAACATATTTTTACATGTTGGTTACCATGATGATATAATCCTGTTGTTGAAATTTTACACTCAAAACAACACTTTCTGTTGATGACTTTTTGCAAATCCAATGTATTTTCAACATAGATTCCACGTCACAATAGGTTGACAGATTCCGTTGAAACAACGTTGATTTAACCAGTTTGTTCCCAGTAGGATGAAACATTTCTTATCTGTTTGCAAAAGGCTTATATGAAAATGGAAAAGTTACGTTTTCATTGCATTTCCTCTAGTTAAGTGGCACCGAATAACATTCCCAATATGAGATCTGTTGATCAGGCCTTCTTGTACTAACATGCTTTGTGTTTATTTAGGGACGGCTACTGACATCAGAAGCGCATCGCAGATGCAGTTTGTACATCATGTTTTGTCCTCTGACTGCACCTGCTTAAATGTTAAGAACATGAGGACGCTGAATAGTAATTTTCTATTGGAAATACTTACTTAGCCTACTTACTAAAAAACAGATTCTAAATGCGTCACTGCTTTGGAAATTACATGTTATCCAATTTTTTTCCATGTTTACTCATTTCATAATCCTGGTATTCAATTGAACTGCTGGCTAAGGTAATGGTTCACTAATGGTTCTTCTATTCATTGAACTTTCTTTAGACCTCTTCTTTCCTTGTCATGAAGGGCTCTGTTTCAATGTGATGCTCAATCATTTTGGTGGCATAGGCACCAAACTCACTCTCACAGAATATGGTTGTGTTAAACATCACTGATGGAAAACTTATCCAATGACATGCCCATATCATATTTTGTCTCCATTTATTTGCTGTTCACTGATCCTGAATGGCTTAATTTCCTGGTTACGAAGGATTATCACAGTTCAGTCCCCATTTGTATTTTGACTGACCAACCATGGACTGAGTACAGACGAGCAGATGATGCAGTGCATTTTAAACCGACTCTGCTACAATGGGAGGACTTGACCCTGGTTTGTTTAACCTATTGACATTCAGGTCTTGTGTATTACTTATTATTACTTATTTGGGGAGGTACGACTACAGACATACATGAGTGTATTGCCCGATGGGGAACAATATCAGTCGATGCTTTGTTGATCTAGCACTATCAACCTTAAAGATGCAGTCCGGGATCTTAAGCACATATATATTAAATCAAATATTGTATGAATTGCAAAAATATTTACAGTAATAGTCAAACATATGAATCATGTAGTAACCAAAAAAGTGTTAATCAAATATATTTTATATTTGAGATTCTTCAAAGTAGCCACCCTTTGTCTTGATGACAGCTTTGCACACACTTGGCATTCTCTCAACCAGCTTCATGAGGTAGTCACCTGGAATGCATTTCAATTAACAGGTGTGCCTTGTTAATAAAAGTTTATTTGTGGAATTTATTTCCTTCTTAATGTGTTTGAGCCAATCAGTTGTGTTGTGACAAGGTAGAGGTGGTATACAGAAGATAGCCCTATTTGGTAAAAGAAAATCCAGAAAATTTCGAGAACTTTGAAAGTTTCTTCAAGTGCAGTTGCAAAAACCATCAAGCGCTATGATGAAACTGGCTCTCATGAGGACCGCCACGGGAAAGGAAGACCCAGAGTTACCTCTGCTGCAGAGGATATGTTCATTAGAGTTAACTGCACCTCAGATTGCAGCCCAAATAAAAGTAACAGACACATCTCAACATTAACTGTTCAGAGGAGACTGCGTGAATCATGCTTTCATGGTCGAATTGCTGCAAAGAAACCACCACTAAAGGACACCATTAAGAAGAAGAGACTTGCTTGGGCCAAGAAACACGAGCAATAGACATCAGACCAGTGGAAATCTGTCCTTTGGTCTGATGAGTTCAAATTTGCGATTTTTGATTCCAACCGTGTCTTTATGAGACGCAAAGTAGGTGAACGGATGATCTCCGCATGTGTGGTTCCCACCGTGAAGCATGGAGGAGGAGGTGTGATGGTGCTTTACTGGTGACACTCTGTGATTTATTTAGAATTCAAGGCACACTTAACCAGCATGGCTACCACAGCATTCTGCTGTGATACGCCATCCCATCTGGTTTGGGCTTAGTGGGACTATAATTTGTTTTTCAACAGGACAATCACCCAAAACACACCTCCAGGCTGTATAAGGGCTATTGGACCAAGAAGGAGAGTGAGGGAGTGCTGCATCAGATGACCTGGCCTCCACAATCACCCAACCTCAACCCAATTGAGATGGTTTGGGATGAGTTGGACCACAGAGTGAAGGAAAAGCAGCCAACAAGTGCTCAGCATATGTGGGAACTCCTTCAAGACTGTTGGAAAAGCATTCCTCATGAAGCTGGTTGAGAGAATGCCAAGAGTGTGCAACGCTGTTATCAAGGCAAAGGGTGGCTACTTTGAAGAATCTCAAATATAAAATATATTTTGATTTGTTTAACACTCTTTTGGCTATTACATGATTATATAGGTATTATTTCACATTTTTGATGTCTTCACTATTATTCTACAATGTAGAAAATACTATGAATAAATAAAAACCCTTGAATGAGTAGGTGTGTCCAAACTTTTGACTGGTACTGTATTGTTTTAGGACGTAACATATCATAAGAAATGGTTAACATTGTACACAATTGTGCACAATTATTTTGCTTCAAGAGCACTACTTTCAAAACTGCTGGCTGAAGTTATACAAAAGCTCTGGAGCATCACTGTTATTCAAGGACATCACACATGCTTTTGGCGCTCTTCAAATTTAGTCAACAAACACACCATTATCCATGATTCAAGACACATACCCACTTAAATTAGTTGCTAAGAGACTGCATCAGGCTTCCCACACACATTCTTTTACACATTATCAGAGTTTTCACTTCACTTTTGCTCTACTGTATCTCATTATATTTGTCAATACAATATATGTCTATTATATGCTGTGAAACTGTGTTTATAGTTTGGGTTTTAAACAAACAAAGCCAATTCAATGTTGCTCGAGAGACATCATCTTTGAACAACATGCTGATTGGTGATTGTTATGCAACAGGATGAGCAATGTCAACCCTTATACATGATAGGGCAAAATATGCCTCCCCAGTCCCCAGTCCCCAGTCCCCAGTCCCCAGTCCCCAGTCCCCACAATCACAAATCTTACGTATCCAACATAAGAGAAATGTTCTTGTCCTTATGTCCATGTCAAAACTATTAGATTATTCATTCCCTGTCTTTGAAAACATTCATATTTTGGGCATATGAGAAACTGAACACAAAGTGGAATTAAAGAGAAAAGCAACACCTTTTTAAGGAATAAAAATAATAAACATCTTCGAGAAGTCCCTACATTTTCAGCATCAGAAAGCACAGAAGAGAATTGTAATTTCAGTGGACTTCCTGAATTGACTGGAATTGAAATGGAATTTAACATTGAAAATGTTATTAGAGCTATACAATAGGTCACTAAACAGCTCAAGGAAACAAAATAATGTAAGTTACGTAAGCATGCATATGTTGACTATGGTTCTGAAGCCCCTAATTACACAGTATACAGTGTATTTATTAGATTTAGTCAAAGTCAGAACCTGCCGGAAGCAGCTGTTGTGTTTCTGTCAGTGATAAAATACTGTGGATGGTCAACAGGCAAATGGAATGTATGGTATGGTATGGTATGGTATGGTATGGACGGTACGATACGGTACGGTACGGTAAGGTATGGTACGGTACGGTACGGTAAGGTACGGTACGGTACGGTACGGTATGGTATGGATGGTATGGTATGGTATGGTATGGTATGGTATGGTATGGTATGGTATGGTATGGTATGGATGGTATGGTATGGTATGGGATGGTATGGTATGGTATGGTATGGTAAGGTATGGTATGGGATGGTATGGTATGGTATGGTATGGGATGGTATCGGATGGTATGAATGGTATGGTATGGGATGGTATGGGATGGGATGGTATGGTATGGTATGGATGTATGGTATGGTATGGGATGGTATGGATGGTATGGGATGGGATGGTATGGTATGGTATGGGATGGGATGGTATGGTATGGTATGGATGGTATGGATGGTATGGTATGGTATGGATGGTATGGTATGGTACGGATGGCATGGATGGTATGGTATGGTATGGTATGGTATGGATGGTATGGTATGGTATGGTATGGTACGGATGGTATGGTATGATACGGATGGTATGGTATGGTATGGTATGGTACGGATGGTATGGTATGGTATGATATGGTATGGTATGGTATGGTATGGGATGGTATGGTATGGTATGGTATGGTAGGGTATGGATGGTATGGTATGGTATGGTATGGTATGGTATGGTATGGTATGGTATGGTATGGTATGGTACGGATGGTATGGTATGGTATGGTATGGGATGGTATGGTATGGTATGGTATGGTATGGTATGGTATGGTATGGATGATCATTCATGGAAAATAATAGCAAATGTCAAATTCAGTCATGCCATTATTGTTCTTGTTTCTTTACTCCTGAGCTTTTGTATAAAATAATTGCACTTTCTTTTTTCAAAACCAACTTGCCTTTAACCAATTGTATTATATGTTTTAGCAATCTATCTGAAGAATCCCTACCTACAGTAATTCCCTGACAAATAGGCCAGAGTCTTCTTGCTGTAGCTAGCTACATTGACGGTGGGTTGTGAACCCCAGGTAGCCTTGTTAACACATATGCTGTGCTCCCTGTATCTTAAAGTTCAACCACCTACTGCCTTCCAAATGTCGACAAGCATCAGGGGCAAATCGCCAGAGAGCATGTACAATTTTCCTTTGGTACGGAGCTTAACCTGGCTGGAGGGAGAAGCCATGTGGTTACTGTAGCCTATCATATGGCTTGAGGTTGTATTTGATCAGCACTTGTCTTGAAAAAAGAATGCACAACTCAATGCATATTTCATGATGACACACTATATCAATATAACATGACAAACCCTGTGGTAATATACAGTACAAATGCTAATTTCTATGTATGCACTGTACATGTATATTTACTATCATTGTTCACAGGTAAATCTCTAATCGCAAGCAGAAAGAATATAGAAAGGCTCCTAGGCACTAAATTGCAGAGCACCGTCACTACCTCAATCTGAATACTATTCAACAGTAAGTGCTGCTTATCCACTATTGCACTGTATTTCTTAGAGGTTACTGTCATGATTAGCAATATATCATTTTTAAGAGATTGAAAACTGAGATTTAGGATTAACTGTGTGTTTAATCCACTCCAAAATCTAATGCCACGTTTGAATCGATTATCATTGGAAGTGTTATCTTAATACATTGAGATTTTCATTCCAATTGAAGAGGCTGAACCTGTGCCATCTTATCTTTTGTCACGCCCTGGCCTTATTATTCTTTGTTTTCTTTATTATTTTAGTTAGGTCAGGGTGTGACATGGGGAATGTTTATGTTTTGTTGTTTTGGGTGTTTATTTGGTAAAGGGGTTAATGGGTGTAGTATATGGTTTTGTGTTGAGTGTAGATGTTTAGCATTGTCTATGTAGAACGTTTGTAGCCTGTATGTATGTGCACAACGTTTGTAGCTTCACGGTCGTTTTGTTGTTTTGTTAGTTTGTATAGAGTTTTGTGTCGTGTTCATCTTCGTAGTGTTAATAAAAGAAGATGGCTTATTTTCCAACTGCTGCATTTTGGTCCGTCAATCCGCCACACGATCGTGACAGAATTACCCACCTTAGGACCAAGCGGCATGGAAGGCGGCAACAGGACCTACCTACACAGGATTTCTGGAGATGGGAGGACGAATTGGAAGGAAAGGGACCTTGGGCTCAACCTGGAGAATATCGCCTCCCTCGTGAAGAGCTAGAGGCAGCGAAAGCCGAGAGGAGGCGATATGAGGAGGCAGCACGGAAGCAAGGCTGGAGACCCGTGAGTAATACCCAAAAATTTCTTGGGGAGGGGCTCATGGGGAATGTGGCGAGTCCAGATGGGAGAACTGCGTCAACTTCCCGTGCTTCCTCTAAGAGGGAACCTGAGCCAGTCGGGCTGAGATTGGAGGGGAGCAATGGGAATGATGCAGAGACTGTTAAGGATTTATTGGGGAGGTTGGAAGAGAGTGAGATGAGGGAGCTGCTGTGTTGGTGCGTGAGGCACAAGATCCGCCCGACAGAGCGTGTGCGGGATGTGAGGTTACCTGAGTCAGCTCTCCATGCTCGTCCTGATGTGCGTGCTACCTGTCTGGAAAGGACAGTCCCACGAACCAGGCCTCCTGTACGCCTCCCTAGTCCTGCACCTCCTATATTAGCCCTATGTACTAACTCTCCTGTGACGGTCCCCAGCCCAGTACAACCAGTGCCTCCTCCACGCACTAGCCTTATGGTGCGTGTCTCCAGCCCTTTACCACCAGTGCCTAAATTACGCACCAAGCCTCCTGTGTGTACCCAGAGTCCTGTGCGTCCTGTTGCTGCTCCCCGCATTAGCCCTGAGATGCGTGTCCCCAGTCCGGTACCACCAGTTCCGGCCCCACGCACTAGGCCTAATGTGCGTCCCCAGGGTCCAGTATGCCCTGTTCCTGCTCCCCGCATTAGCCCTGAGATGCGTGTCCCCAGTCCGGTGCCACCAGTCCCGGCACCACGCACCAGGCCTACAGTGCGCCTCAGCCGGCAGGAGTCTGCCGTCTGCACAGCGATGACTGAACTGCCCGTCTGCCAAGCGCCATCTGAGCCATCCGTCTCCCCAGCGCCATCTGAGCCATCCGTCTCCCCAGCGCCATCTGAGCCATCCGTCTCCCCAGCGCCATCTGAGCCATCCGTCTCCCCAGCGCCATCTGAGCCATCCGTCTGCAATGAGCCTGCAAAGCCGCCCGTCTGCCATGAGCCTGCAAAGCCGCCCGTCTGCCATGAGCCTACTGAGCCGTCCGCCAGACAGGAGCCGCTAGAGCCGCCAGCCAGACAGGAGCCGCTAGAGCCGTCCGTCAGACAGGATCTGCCAGAGCCGCCAACCAGACAGGATCTGCCAGAGCCGCCAACCAGACAGGATCTGCCAGAGCCGCCAACCAGACAGGATCTGCCAGAGCCGCCAACCAGACAGGATCTGCCAGAGCCGCCAACCAGACAGGATCTGCCAGAGCAGTCAGCCAGCCATGAGCAGCCAGATCCGTCAGCTAGCCATGAGCAGCCAGATCCGTCAGCTAGCCATGAGCAGCCAGATCCGTCAGCTAGCCATGAGCAGCCAGATCCGTCAGCTAGCCATGAGCAGCCAGATCCGTCAGCTAGCCATGAGCAGCCAGATCCGTCAGCTAGCCATGAGCAGCCAGATCCGTCAGCTAGCCATGAGCAGCCAGATCCGTCAGCTAGCCATGAGCAGCCAGATCCGTCAGCTAGCCATGAGCAGCCAGATCCGTCAGCTAGCCATGAGCAGCCAGATCCGTCAGCCAGCCATGAGCAGCCAGATCCGTCAGCCAGCCATGAGCAGCCAGATCCGTCAGCCAGCCATGAGCAGCCAGATCAGTTAGCCAGCCATGAGCAGCCAGATCCGTTAGCCAGCCATGAGCAGCCAGATCTGTCAGCCAGCCATGGGCCGTCCCTCAGTCCGGAGCTGCAGTCCCTCAGTCCGGAGCTGCAGTCCCTCAGTCCGGAGCTGCCATTCATCAGTCCGGAGCTGCCCCTTACCCTGGAGCTGCCCCTTACCCTGGTGCTGCCCCTTACCCTGGTGCTGCCCCTTACCCTGGTGCTGCCCCTTACCCTGGTGCTGCCCCTTACCCTGGTACTGCCCCTTACCCTGGTACTGCCCCTGATCCTGGTACTGCCCCTTACCCTGGTACTGGACCTTAGTCCGGAGCTGTCCCTTAGTCCGGAACTGCCCCTTAATACAATGGGGTTAATGTGGAGGGGGGTCGTTTGGAGGAAGCCTAGGAGGTGGTTAGGTACTGTGGTGACGTGGGGACCGCGACCAGAGCCGGAGCCGCCACCGTGGAGGGAAGCCCACCCAGACCCTCCCCTAGACTGTGTATGGTGCGCCCGGAGTTCGCGCCTCAAGGGGGGGGTTATGTCACGCCCTGGCCTTATTATTCTTTGTTTTCTTTATTATTTTAGTTAGGTCAGGGTGTGACATGGGGAATGTTTATGTTTTGTTGTTTTGGGTGTTTATTTGGTAAAGGGGTTAATGGGTGTAGTATATGGTTTTGTGTTGAGTGTAGATGTTTAGCATTGTCTATGTAGAACGTTTGTAGCCTGTATGTATGTGCACAACGTTTGTAGCTTCACGGTCGTTTTGTTGTTTTGTTAGTTTGTATAGAGTTTTGTGTCGTGTTCATCTTCGTAGTGTTAATAAAAGAAGATGGCTTATTTTCCAACTGCTGCATTTTGGTCCGTCAATCCGCCACACGATCGTGACATCTTTAAATAATCATTTCACGGTTTATGTTATTTGAATGTACCACCATGTTTACATAACTACATTAAATAGTACCTGTAACAATAGTAAAAAATAACTGCTTACATAGACTTACATACAATATTGTATGATAAGGCAGCGTCTGACAGCATTGAATGCAGATGGTATGAGGTACCAAATTCCAGATAGGGAAAATGTTGCTAGGAGACCTGACATCAGCTATTTATTCCACAATCAGGCAGTATGCCACGTGTGTCCCTGCTCAGTATAAAGCCAGTGGGATCTCATCCTGGAATAGAAGTAGGTTTAGGAGGCAGCTTCTGCAACGAAGTTAGAAAAGTGTGAGCTCAACAGAGGTCTACCCTACTGTCAGACCCATTCTAACCATAGAAAGATCCAAGAACTCATCACCACCTGAACCATTATTCACTTGATCATGACGCCCCAATGTTATCTGGACAGATCAATTTCCTTCTCAGTAGTTAAAATGAATTTATTATACACAAGTTATCACCCCAAGGCTACATTTGAAGAGCATTGACTTCTTTTCACACATCAAGATGTTCCCTCCCGACGTGTGGAATTCTACGGACCTGATGTGGTTCAATACGTCTGAGTTGAATGCTTCTCTGGAGGATCTGGAGGAGAGGGACCACCCGTTCCTGACAGACGCCTGGCTGGTGCCTCTCTTCTTCGCCCTCATCATGCTGGTGGGGCTAATTGGGAACTCGCTGGTCATCTATGTCATCTCCAAACACAGGCAGATGAGGACAGCCACCAACTTCTACATAGGTGAGCAAGACTAAGGGGTTTCCCTTACAGTTACAAAGGCTTTTCCACTTATAACACAGTCACTGAACCTCATTGTTCTTGTGGATTGTCATGAACTGGGAAGAAACGTGTTCTTTGTGTGTGACTGTCACAGTCAATGTTATGTAAAGTATGTGGATCCGAGAAATAGTTTATTTCCACTGTAAACTAGGACTAATGACTGTATAATCTTGCAGCCTTAATTACTGTATTTTTTAAAATGACGACTGTACATGCATATTGTGGATAGTAACCTTATCCATTGTGTCTGTAGAATGCATCTATACAATACAGTACTGTAGCCTATACTAACAAACAACATATGAAAGGGATCATGTCTCTAAACTAAATAACAGGTCTTGTTTGACATTGGAAATGCATGTGTGGAGTGGAGATGTGCAAAATCAATGGATTTTGAAATATTATCAATTGACCAAGAAGGTGGACAGCACATATATTTGTGCTCATAAATAACAATGATGGTATCAACGTGTGTGTGTGTGTGTGTGTGTGTGTGTGTGTGTGTGTGTGTGTGTGTGTGTGTGTGTGTGTGTGTGTGTGTGTGTGTGTGTGTGTGTGTGTGTGTGTGTGTGTGTGTGTGTGTGTGTGTGTGTGTGTGTGTGTGTGCGTGCGTGCGTGCGTGCGTGCGTGCGTGCGTGTGTGTGTGTGTGTGTGTGTGTGTGTGTGTGTGTGTGAAATGACTGACTGATATCTCCCTGGCCAGCTACACTGGAACCTGTTTTTAATATTTAATCATATTGGTTTACTACTTCCACCTCCTGTGGACAACAGCTCCAATGTTTTCTCTCGCCTCTCAGTTGTTGCTATAAATGATGCAAGTCTATTCAGAAGAGAGCACCATTTTAAACAACTTTGATACAATAAATCTATTTTATTACAGCTATACAACTAATCTCAAAGGAACATAAGTCCTATTGTGGCAGATGTCCTCACTATACCCCTGCGGGTCCTGTCCACCTGTATTACTAATAAGACCTCTTCTACATGTCAGTGAAAGAGTAATATCCCCCATCATTTCAAAACAAAATACTGCAGTATCTTGTGAGAAATTTCTCCCACGTTTCATATAATCCCCCCCCCCCCCCCCAATGTGTATTTGGCTTTCGTAATTTGGTGAAATCAATTGGCTCTTTGAAGCCCATGCCAAAATACACTGATTTGGTGACATGCCTTTGAATTTTACAAAGCAAGTAATTTATTCAAATTAATAACTTTGACTCACAGGTTCAAATGGTTCTTTTATGTTGCAACAGTTTGTTCATCAGAAAGAAATGAATGAGTTGCCTCCTAACTGAGCTTATTTCCACAGTTAACCTGGCTGCCACAGACATCATCTTCCTGGTGTGTTGTGTCCCGTTCACAGCCACTCTCTACCCGCTCCCTGGATGGATATTTGGGAACTTCATGTGTAAATTTGTTGCTTTTCTACAGCAGGTAAATCATTTGAAGAAAACACATTGCCTCTGGTCACAGACTTATATCTGTTTTTATATTTGCATATTAATTATGGCTTTTCTCACCACAATGTAATTCGGGTATCATTGCCCTCAATTGGATCCCTGAGGTACTGTCTAGTCCTATTAGTCTGAAAAATTGACTGTACCCAATTAAATTACGTAACTGCAATATTGAATTTGCAGTGTCATTTCATTTATCCGGTAGAGGGTAGAGGTTCATGGTAATTTGTCAACAATGTATGGGCAACTTTGTATTTTTAAATGCAATTTGAGTACCAATATGTGTATTTTTTCATATTAAAACAATCCGTTTGAAACTCCCAATAAATCAAAATTCAAGGCTTATCTGAGCATCATTCACTGTGGCCCTACTCCATTTGGCGAGACCTCATTGGTTAAGACTGGTTGGTTATGACTCATGACATGTAAGGGATTTATGCAGGTGAATGATGAATCACTGTCTATATAAAGAATGTCCTTTTTCCATTTGAAAAAAAATAGACGATCAGTCCATCAGGCTTCTTGCGATTAACTACAGCTTCAATCAAGCAGGTTCGGAAGATTAAAACTAATCTGTTGGGTTGGCAAGTGACTAAAGCTCTGAGCATACTGTAGATGGACTCCTTGGCTCCAATCTCAGAAGTCATCAAATCTCAGATGTCACGAGTGTTTCAATTTCACCACAGTAAGGAGAGGGATGATTACTTGTCAGTACACTGCACAACGTGTCTCTAGACTCTGAAGCAGTCAAGTCTTTATTGTCAAGTGCACAAGTATGGTGAAATGCCTTTCTTGCCAGCTCTTTCCCATCAATGAAGTAAGTCAATCAAAAATAACTTTAAATGCATAGTGCAAGGTGCAAAAATAGAATTATGATAGAGCAAGGCAGAAGAGAGGTGTCAGCATCATGCAGTATGCTATAGTCAGTGCTCTCTCATCTTCACCACATGAACCATCAGCCACCAGGGGGATCTTGTGAGCTTTGATAATACCTTATGTCAATACCACACATCCTCTCAGTAAACCATGGCTTTCACTGACATTGGCATAAGTCAGTTATTAAGCCACAGGATGTGATCAACACATTTCATTGAACTGAACTCCATTGACACAGAACTTGCCATTGGAAATCTATCTGAAACGTGTCAATTTAAAGCACGGTTCCCCAACTGCTTTAAAAATAAATATATATATTGCTGGACATAAAAGCCTAAATATACCAGGATATCAGCTCCAAGTGATTTTAATTTTGGAAATCTGTTCCCAAGTATTCCCATGCATAATAGAAAGACACGTGATCGTATACAAATGATTGTGTTTCAGTCAAATATTATACCTATTTGGGCGGTCAACTTGCAGTGTACAAATTATTTGTCATTATGTTCCAGACCATCCACTCAAGACAAAATCGTCCCGCAGCTGAATCTAGATGATAATCTTTTGATATGTCAGAATTTTTTTTACCCATCAATTAAAACATATACAGTTGAAGTCGGAAGTTTACATACACTTAGGTTGGTGTCATTAAAACTCGTTTTTCAACCACTCCATAAACTTCTTGTTAACTCACTATAGTTTTGGAAAGTCGGTTAGGACATCTACTTTGTGCATGACACAAGTAATTTTTCCAACAATTGTTTACAGACAGTTTATTTCACTTATAATTCACTGTATCACAATTCCACTGAGTCAGAAGTTTACATACACTAAGTTGACTGTGCCTTTAAACAGCTTGGAAAATTCCAGAAAATTATGTCATGACTTTAGAAGCTTCTGATAGGCTAATTGACATAATTTGAGTCAATTGGAAGTGTACCTGTGGATGTATTTCAAGGCCTACCTTCAAACGCAGTGCATCTTTGCTTGACATCATGGGAAAATCAAAAGAAATCAGCAAAGACCTCAGAAAAAAATTGTAGACCTCCACAAGTCTGGTTCATCCTTGGGAGCAATTTCCAAACGCCTGAAGGTACCACGTTCATCTGTACAAACAATAGTACGAAAGTATAAACACCATGGGTCCACGCAGCCGTCATACCGCTCAGGAAGGAGACACCTTCTGTCTCCTAGAGATGAATGTACTTTGGTGAGAAAAGTGCAAATCAATCCCAGAACAACAGCAAAGGATCTTTAAGATGCTGGATGATACAACTACAAAAGTATCTATATCCACAGTAAAACGAGTCCTATATCGACATAACCTGAAAGGCCGCTCAGCAAGGAAGATGCCACTTCTCCAAAACCACCATAAAAAAGCCAGACTAGGGTTTGTAACTGCACATGGGGACAAAGATCGTACTTTTTGTAGAAATGGTCTCTGGTCTGATGAAACAAAAATAGAACTGTTTGGCCATAATGACCCTCGTTATGTTTGGAGGATAAAGGGGGAGGCTTGTAAGCCGAAGAACACCATCCCAACCGTGAAGCACGGGGGTAGCAACATCATGTTGTGGGGGTGCTTCGCTGCAGGAGGGATTGGTGCACTTCACAAAATAGATGGCATCATGAGGGAGGAAAATTATGTGGATATAGTGAAGAAACATCTCAAGACATCAGTCAGGAAGTTAAAGCTTGGTAACAAATGGGTCTTCCAAATGGACAATGACCCCAAGCATACTTCTAAAGTTGTGGCAAAATGGCTTAAGGACAACTAAGTCAAGGTATTGGAGTGGCCGTCACAAAGCCCTGACCTCAAACCTTCAGAAAATTTGTGGACAGAACTGAAAAAGCGTGTGCGAGCAAGGAGGCTTACAAACCTGATTCAGTTACACCAGCTCTGTCAGGAGGAATGGGCCAAAATTCACCCAACTTATTGTGTGAAGCTTGTGGAAGGCTACCCGAAACATTTGACCAAAGTTAAACAATTTAAAGGCAATGTTACCAAATACTAAATGGGTGTATGTGAACTTCTGACCCACTGGGAATGTGATGAAAGAAATAAACGCTGAAATAAATCATTCTACTATTATTCTGACATTTCACATTCTTAAAATTAATTGGTGATCCTAACTGACCTAAAACAGGGAATTTTTACTAGGATTAAATGTCAAGAGTTGTGAAAAACTGAGTTTAAATGTAGTTGGCTAAGGTGTATATCAACTTCCGACTTCAACTTTATATATAATTTACTTGGCCCTATTACTCTTCCATATCTTGAAAACTTGATTGCTGACATGCAATTTTTTTTCTCCAGACTATATCATTTTGGGACTATTTTGAGGAGTGACAAACAGTCACATTTAATTTAATAAAGAAATGACATAGTTGCAAAAGCAGTCTTATGTGAAGGTTAGAAAATGACTGATGCTCAACAAAACTTCTACACAGATTCTAGTCCTCTGTTTAGATTTGTATTTTCATCAAAAGGACCAACTCTCTCTATGATGTATATTTTTGGTAGACTAATTGATAACTCACTCCCCCACATATACATATATCACTGCTGCTGTACAGTGTGTATGTGGGAGGATTCATTAAATCAGACTTTGTGAACCCATTTTAATATCCGTTGTAATTCTTAGCTTTATTTTTTTAAATATATGTTTACTATTTTCTTAAATCCTTTTTACTTGTTCAACCCACGCGCAGTGCTCCTCTTCGTTCAAGAGACTCATCGTTCAAGAGACTCACTTGTCTTCGGATCAATGATGTACACCTGTTCAGTCTCTCTTTCGCACTTCAGTGAGAAACAAGGGCGCTGGATAGATTTCAAGTAGTGTAGTTACTGAACTGGGTCACAAATCCTACTCTCCAACAACATTATGCTGTTTAGAACCTGCTCATCTGTTATCACAGATGGTAACCAACTGTCAGAGGCATCATGCAACCATTAGCATTTTTTTATGGGGAAAAGATTTCAAGCTCAACATTATTTTATGAATTATGTGTGAAAGAAACTTTATGGTTTATATTTTTATCCTAGAAATGGGACAAAACTTATGGGCATGACACCTAACCCAGGAGAATGAGTTAATAATGATTTGAGATAATGTCTTTCTAAAGTTACATTTTCTCATTATGCTCATCATTTTCATTCCTTCCCAGTGTGATGGCAGGCAGGTGCCATTTATTTAAATTTACATACATTTTACAGCATGTCTCTTATGTAAAATTGTTAATATTGTTTCACCTGTGAACAACCCAGAATGAAAGTCATTATTTTGTTATTCTTTTTTCTTAGGTGACTGTTCAGGCTACATGCATCACCCTCACTGCCATTAGTGGGGATCGCTGCTATGTCACAGTATACCCTCTAAAGTCCCTACGCCATCGCACTCCACGAGTCGCCATGATCGTTAGCATCTGTATATGGATCGGTAAGTCACATGCATGAACCAATTGCAAACCATTGATTTTGGCTCAAAGCATCATGAACACGTCTACATTTTCTATAAAGTTAAACTAATTCAATGTTTGTCTTTTTTAAAGGTTCCTTCATTCTATCCACCCCAATCTTCATGTACCAGAGAATTGAGGAGGGCTACTGGTATGGACCGAGACACTACTGCATGGAGAGGTTTCCCTCTAAGACCCAGGAGAGGGCTTTCATCCTGTACCAGTTCATAGCTGCCTACCTACTACCTGTCATTACCATCTCCTTCTGCTACACACTCATGTTGAAGAGGGTGGGCCAGCCGTCCGTTGAGCCAGTAGACAATAATTACCAGGTATGGAGAGACTATTACTTTGGGTGTTTCTTTATGACTTAGTTTAAAACATCAATAGGTGCACTCCTTTGTCAAGGTTACACAATGAAAGCATGAGTTCATATTTGGATCCCTTCCAATTTGCAGGTATAATACAGTATGTCATTAAAAACCCTCAGCCGGTGACCATGTTTTGAACTACATACAGTATAGGTCATTTCGAAGCCCGTCACAGTAGTAGTGAGTTAACTTCAACATTTCTACTACAGGTCCACCTGTTGTCTGAGAGGACCGTCACTCTGAGGAGTAAGATCTCCAAGATGGTGGTGGTGATTGTCCTCCTATTCACCATCTGCTGGGGGCCTATCCAACTCTTCGCCCTGTTCCAGTCCTTCTACCCCAACTACAGGGTCAACTACACTACCTATAAGATCAAGACCTGGGCTAACTGCATGTCCTACGCTAACTCCTCCATCAACCCAATCATTTATGGCTTCATGGGAGACAGTTTCCGCAAGTCCTTCAAAAAGACTTTCCACTTCCTGTTCAAACACAAAGTGAGAGACAGCAGTGTCACGTCACGCACGGCTAATGCAGAAATCAAGTTAGTTGCTGCAGAGGAAGGCAACAACGAAGGGAAATGAGCCCTGGGCTGAGTGAGCTGCTGGGGGCAAAGCTGTTGGGGATTCAGTTCACATTGGCACACAAACAGAAAAGCACATGATAGACTGCTGCGAATGCACCCATTCAGAAGGCAATGACCCCCTGCTGGGAGCAGCATTTTAAAATGGCATTTGATGTGTTGTTTGCAATTCTACAAAAGCTGACTGATCCTGCTCTGTTCTGATATCACAGACAATGAAAGGACATTGTAAAAAATATATAATGTTCACCACCTAGGCAGAATGCTCAGAATAATATGAAAATAATACAATTAAAACAATAAAAGTTATTGGAATGAAATTATATGAAATCTAATAGACACTATGGTTACAAGAGCAGTCCAAGGTGACCTCAAAATGGGTTTGTAGACATTTTGTTATCAGATGTGCACAGGTTGTTAACACGTTGTTATCATTAACTCATCTCAAAGCTGTGAAGTGATTGCACCCGATTTATATTTTTCAATGGAGAGATTTATGATGGTAGCTAGGAATTTCACATGAATGGCGTTACAAACCACTCAGGAGTTAAATTCCAGGCCAGTTCAATGGGTGTACAGCCAACAGTGATGTGTAGGAGCTTGCTCAGGTAGGGGCATAGTCAATGAGGCGTGGTGAGTGTTTACTTTACTACTATGTTCCAGACACACACTTACACCTCCCTTTACACACAGTGCACAGGTGGCGGGGGCCAGCCCTATCATACTTTCACTGGCCATCCCTACATTCCCACAGCATTATCTTATGCGACTTATAGTCACCCGATCGTTTCCTTTGACAGCGACGCTGTAAAAAAGGACACAATCTGTGACTGACTTGTCCTAACAGTGCCTCCTCCCAATGTGCCGTGACTGTCTGTCCTTGTTTGAATTGCGGATCGAAACATCTGTACTGTTGGAAGTATCTGTGTTCTATCTGGCACTATTTTAGCATTGAGTTAAAAAGTTCACTTGAAAAAAGTGTTTAGAAAGGTGGGAAGATAAACAGAACTAAAGCACTTGGAAACAACGGAAAACTTTGAACAGATTTAGATTGAATTCTGTACAGAATGTTTTACTGCATACACACTTGAATGCAGTTTAGTCCATGTTTGATTGTAACGCTCCCTGTGAAAATATGTATTGTCTTCAGGCATTTCAGATGTCTGTACATTTTGTTTTGGTAATCACTCCACTTAAGTGTTTTCGAAAAGCCTTTATTATAGACTTTCCCTACAGTATTTGCACTATCTTTATTTATTATTAATATATTGATCTTACCGCTTTAGCTCTATGAATCATGTAACATTCCCTGTATTTTAAATGCCTAACTACTGTAGGCCTACATGAATATGTACACTACTGTGGATTTAACCACTGTGTTTGATTATTCATTTACTTTTAAGCTTTTTTGTGTGTAATCAGAAATGTGAAAAGTACATATCATTACCTTTGTTACTAACACAGAATTGTACATTATTATACTTTTTTTAATTAGAAATGTTGCAGGATAAAATCTCTTGATGCACCATCTCCTTTTCAAGTGTCCCCCAAAAAATAAAAAATAAAAATAATAATAATAATTAGTAATATGTAAACTACTGTCTAATAATAATAATGACATAATAATAATACATACAGACATATTTATAAATATCTGTTTGTTCATAACATTTGAAAAAGGGCTTTCTTAAATTCACTGTGTGATTTAAATGCCCTGATTTCTATAGGTAAATGACTCCAGTCAGTTGGGTCTTTGTATGTGAAAGATCTTACTCTAACCTCATGATGAACCCTTGGAATGTGTAATTGCTGCTGTTGTCTAAAGGAGTAGTGTGAGTCTTGCAAAGTTAGGCGTTCCTACAGGGAAATGTATCAATGCAGTTGTCTTCTGTTTGGGAGTGACAGACAATTTACTGATTCATACATGATGTGTCTTATAACGGCATCCAAGAATCAATGTGCAAAGATTGTGATGAATCTAATTCACAGGGTAAGGTATTGGTTGTGTTTTGATAGATGATGTTGCCATAGTCTAAGATAGGTAGCAGCAGTTGGGATAAGGTTTTTCTAATGGATACAGTAAAACAAATATTGTGTAGTAACCCAAGCGTATAGATAATTGTTTTTCTAATATAATCAACATGCTTTCCAAAAGATCATTCAGAATCTTCCAAATCCAGATATTTCAAACAATCACATTCAAGCATTGTTCCATCACTTGCATGCATTTTGAAATGGCCAGCTGTGGAATTAATTCTTTGACGTTTACCAAACAGCAGGATATAGGACTTTGTTTGATTTAAAACCACATTTTTTGCTAGAAAACATTGTTGTAAAGTGTTACTAGCAACTCTCCAAGATGATTTTATCTGGAAATGATTTGAACCTGATGTATAGAGTACTGTATCCTCATCACATAAGTGAACATTTGAGGCAATTCATTTGTGAATATACAGAATTGTACATTGAGGCGGCAGGTACCCTAGTGGTTAGAGCATTGGGCCAGTAACTGAAAGGTTGCTGAATCGAATCCCTGAGCTGACAAGGTACAAATCTGTTGTTTTGCCCCTGAACAAAGCAGTTTTCCCACTGTTCCCCGGTAGGCCGTCATTGTAAATAAGAATTTGTTCTGAACGGACTTGCCTAGTTAAATAAAGGTTCAATTTAAAAAAAAATAATAATAACAATATATATAGAGGAAAGGAGGGGCAATACTGTCACGGCTGTCGTAGGGAGGAGACCAAGGCGCAGCGTGGTATGCGTACATTCTCTTTATTATAAAAATGAACACTGAACAAAACTAACAAAACGAACCGTGAAGTTATACAAAGAGTGCTGAACAGGCAACTACACATAGACAAGAACCCACAAAACCAAAAGGGAAAATGGCAACCTAAATATGATCCCCAACGATAAACAGCTGCCTCTGATTGGGAACCAATTCAGGCCACCATAGACCTATATATACCTAGACATATCAAAACCCCTAGATATACAAAAAACCCTAGACAATACAAAAACAAGCATACCCACCCTCGTCACACCCTGACCTAACCAAAATAATAAAGAAAACATAGATAACTAAGGTCAGGACGTGACAAATACTGAGCTTTGAGGTACACCTTTTGAGGTATACCTTTTTTTGAGGTACGCATTTTGTACAGCAAATACAAACAAGCAGAAAATAATGTACTGTAGGTTTAACACTGTTATTTGTTCATTTGTTGCCCATAGTTTGCAACTTTGCATACAGTATACTGTACATAATAAAATTGATTTCTGTGTGTATTTTATTGCAAGATAACCAATGGAAGCTTTCCCTGGGCCCATTTGTAACAGACCCAATATCTTCTTATGTCTCGCTAGATTTGATTACCTACCGCTTCAAAACCATTGAAAGGATATACAGTTGAAGTCGGAAGTTTACATACACCTTAGCCAAATACATTTAAACTCAGTTTTTCACAATTCCTGACAGCTAATCCTACTAAATATTCCATGTCTTAGGTCAGTTAGGATCACCACTTTATTTTAAGAATGTTAAATGTCAGAATAATAGTAGAGAGAATTATTTATTTCAGCTTTTATTTCTTTCATCACATTCCCAGTAGGTCAGAAGTTTACATACACTCATTTAGTATTTGGTAGTGTTGCCTTTAAATTGTTTAAATTGGGTGAAACATTTTAGGTAGCCTTCCACAAGCTCCCCACAATAAGTTGGGTGAACTTTGTCCCATTCCTCCTGACAGAGCTGGTGTAACCGAGTCAGCTTTGTAGGCCTACTGTCTCTCACACACTTTTTCAGTTCTGCCCACACATGTTCTATAGGTTTCAGGTCAGGGCTTTGTGATGGCCACTCCAATACCTTAACTTTGTTGTCTTTAAGCCATTTTGCCACAACTTTGGAAGTATGCTTGGGGTATTTGTCCATTTGGAAGACACATTTGCGGCCAAGCTTTAACTGCCTGACTGATGTCTAGAAATGTTGCTTCACTATATCCACATAATTTTCCTCCCTCATGATGCCATCTATTTTGTGAAGTGCACCAGTCCCTCCTGCAGCAAAGCACCCCCACAACATGATGCTGCCACTCCCGTGCTTCACGGTTGGGATGGTGTTCTTCGGCTTGCAAGTCTCCCCCTTTCTCCTCCAAACATTACGATGGTCAATATGGCCAAACAGTTCTATTTTTGTTTCACCAGACTAGAGGACATTTCTCCAAAAAGTACGATCTTCGTCCACATGTGCAGTTGCAAACCGTAGTCTGGGTTTTTTATGGTGGTTTTGGAGAAATGGCTTCTTCCTTGATGAGTGGCCTTTCAGGTTATGTAGATATAGGACTTGTTTTACTGTTGATATAGATACTTTTGTACCTGTTTCCTCCAGCATCTTCACAAGGTCCTTTGCTGTTGTTCTAGAATTGATTTGCACTTTTCGCACCAAAGTACATTCGTCTCTAGGAGACAGAACGCGTCTCTTTCCTGAGCGGTATGATGGCTGCGTGGTCCCATGGTGTTTTTACTTGCGTACTATTGTTTGTACAGATGAACGTGGTACCTTCAGGCGTTTGGAAATTGCTCCCAAGGATGAACCAGACTTGTGGAGGTCTACAATTTTTTTCTGAGGTCTTGGCTGATTTCTTTTGATTTCCCCATAATGTCAAGCAAAGAGTTTGAAGGTAGGCCTTGAAATACATCCACAGGTACACTTCCAATTGACTCAAATTATGTCAATTAGCCTATAAGAAGCTTCTAAAGCCATGACATCATTTTCTGGAATTTTCCAAGCTGTTTAAAGGCACAACTTAGTGTATGTAAACTTCTGACCCACTGGAATTGTGATACAGTGAATTATAAGTGAAATAATCTGTCTGTAAACAATTGTTGGAAAAATTACTTGTGTCATGCACAAAGTAGATGTCCTAACCGACTTGCCAAAACTATAGTTTGTTAACAAAACATTTGTGGAGTGGTTGAAAAACGAGTTTCAACTGTATGTACTAAACAGATACCTGCAGATAATGTAAGACTGACATAAGCAGACAACGAAATGTCAAACAACTGACTGAAAAGGTCACGTTTCCTCTTGACCTGACTACCTTGATAGCATTGTTACGTACCCGTTTTGGCCTTGCAGTCCTCTTATTGATAATCGTTATCCTGTTCAGTGACTTTATTATATCATAGGTAAAACATATTGTATGTACTGTAACTCCCCAGTAAGACAGCCCACCAATATCTCATGACTGATTTGTGATCAGTTCCACTATGACTCGACAAGGAGGCACATTCAGAGGGGTTGGGTTAAATGCGGAAGACACATTTCAGTTGAATGCATTCAGTTGTACAACTGACTAGATATCCCCCTTTCCCTTTCTTTAGTCTTCATATAAGCAGAGAAAACAATAAATTTAAAAAGTATACACCAAGCACTCTCCCTACTTGCTCGCACAAGTTCTCGACATTCTTTTTGGCTGACAGACCGTTTGGCTACTCCCAACACTGACTGCCGGCTGGTATTGTTATTTTCACGAGACACAGGAAATATGCACGACATGCCGCACCTCTCAGGTCATGCCCCACAGGTCATGCACTTAACAGATAAGCCCTCTAGAGTGTCATCCAATCTGGACGATAGGGGTAGCATGCCAGGTGTGGCAGCATAGCAAGGGAAGCAGCAGAGCAGTTCTAGCCGGGTACGATGCTAATGTAACAGGATCTGAGAATCATCACCTTTAAATCAAATCCAACCAAATGTTATTTGTCACATGCACTGAATACAACGGGTGTATACTTGACCTTGAAATGCTTGCTTGCGAGCCCCTTCCTAACGATGCAGAGTTAAAAAATAAAAGTAGTAACACAAGATGAATAAAATACACAAGAATGGAGCTAAACTCAGTAAAAAAAGAAACGTCCCTTTTTCAGGACCCTGTCTTTCAACGATAATTCGTAAAAATCCAAATAACTTCACAGATCTTCGTTGTAAAGGGGTTAAACACTGTTTCCGTGCTTCCCGCAATTAATGAACATGCACCTGTGGTACAGTCGTTAAGACACTAACAGCTTACAGACGGTAGGCAATTAAGGTCACAGTTATGAAAACTTAGGACACTAAAGAGGCCTTTCTACTGACTCTGAAAAACACCAAAAGAAAGATACCCAGGGTCCCTGCTCATCTGCTTGAATGTGCCTTAGGCATGCTGCAAGGAGGCTTGAGGACTGCAGATGTGGCCAGGGCAATAAATTGCAATGTCTGTAATGTGAGACACCTACGACAGCGCTACAGGGAGACAGGATGGACAGCTGATTGTCCTCGCAGTGGCAGACCACGTGTAACAACACCTGCACAGGATCGGTACATCCGATCAGTACATCGGTACATCCGGGTCAGGTACAGGATACAGGACAACAACTGCCCGAGTTACACCAAGAACACACAATCTTTCCATCAGTGCTCAGACTGTCCACAATAGGCTGACAGAGGCTGGAATGAGGGCTTGTAGGGCTGTTGTAAGGCAGGTCCTCACCAGACATCACCGGCAACAACGTCGCCTATGGGCACAAACCCACCATCGCTGGACCAGACAGGACTGGCAAAAAGTGCTCTTCACTGATGAGTCGCGGTTTTGTCTCACCAGGGGTGATGGTCAGATTCGTGTTTATCGTCGAAGGAATCAGCGTTACACCGAGGCCTGTACTCTGGAGCAGGATCGATTTGGAGGTGGAGGGTCCGTCATGGTCTGGGGCGGTGTGTCACAGCATCATCGGACTGAGCTTGTTGTCATTGCAGATAATCTCAACGCTGTGTGTTACAGGGAAGACATCCTCTTCCCTCATGTGGTACCCTTCCTACAGGCTCATCCTGACATGACCCTCAATTATGACAATGCTACTAGCCATACTTCTGTGCGTGATTCCTGCAAGTGGAGAAAGTCAGTGTTCTGCCATGGCCAGCGAAGAGCCCGAATCTCAATCCCATTGTGCACGTCTGGGACCTGTTTGATCGAAGGGTGAGGACTAGGGCCATTCCCTCCCAGAAATGTCCCGGAACTTGCAGGTGCCTTGGTGGAAGAGTAGGGTAACATCTCACAGCAAGAACTGGCAAATCTGGCACAATCCATGAGGAGGAGATGCGCTGCAGTACTTAATGCAGCTGGTGGCCACACCAGATACTGACTGTTACTTTTGATTTTGACCCCCCCTTTGTTCAGGGACACATTATTCCATTTCTGTTAGTCACATGTCTGTGGAACTTGTTCAGTTTATGTCTCAGTTGTTGAATCTTGTTATGTTCTTACAAATATTTACACATGTTAAGTTTGCTGAAAATAAACGCAGTTGACAATGAGAGTTAATTTTCTCCCTGTTTACATACAGGGAGTACCAGTACCAGATCAATGTGGAGCTATATACAGGGAGTACCAGTACCAGATCAATGTGGAGCTATATACAGGGAGAACCAGTACCAGATCAATGTGCAGGGGTACGAGGTGTTTGAGGTAGATATGTACATGAAGGCAGGGTAAAGTGACTAGGCATCAGGATAGGTAATAATACTAGTAAAATAGAGAACAAGAGTAGCAGCAGCATATGATGAGTGTAAAAGTGTGTGTGTATGTGTATTTGTGTTGTGTCGGTATGCGTGTTTGTGTTATGTGTGTGTGTGCGTGTATGTGTATGTATGTAGTGAATGTGAAAGTGTGTGGGTTTTACGTGAGAGTGTCAATGTAGTGTGTGTATATAGTGTGTATATACGGCAGGTAGCCTGGCGGGTAGGAACGTTGGGCCAGTAACTGAAAGGTTGCTGGATCGAATCCATGAGATGACAAGGTAAAAATCTGTCGTTCTGCCCCTGAGCAAGGCAGTTGACCCATTGTTCCCCGGGCGCCAAAGACGTGGATGTTGATTAAGGCAGCCCCCCGCACCTCTCTGATTTAGAGGGGTTGGGTTAAATGCGGAAGACACATTTCAGTTGAATGCATTCAGTTGTACAACTGACTAGGTATCACCCTTTCCCTATATAGTCTTGTGAGTGTGCATAGAGACAGTGCAAGATAGGGCCAGTGCAGATAGTCCGGGTAACCATTTAATAAACTATTTAGCTTTAGTCGTTCTATGTGGAAATAGAACCCAGAATAACATGTGTCATTTTTGGTATATCAACAACAAAAAAGGTTAAATAAAAAAATATACATTACCAGTCAAACGTTTGAACACACCTACTCATTCAAGGGTTTTTCTTTTATTTTGTATATTTTCTCCATTGTAGAATAATAGTGAAGACATCAAAACTATGAAATAACACATATGGAATCATGGAGCAAACAAAAAAGTGTTAAACAAATCAAAATAGATTCTTCAAAGTAGCCACCTCTTGCTTTGATGACAGCTTTGCACACTCTTTGCATTTTCAACCAGCTTCACCTGGAATGCTTTTCCAACAGTCTTGAAGGAGTTCCCACATATGCTGAGCACTTGTTGGCTGCTTTTCCTTCACTCTGCAGTCCAACTCATCCCAAACCATCTCAATTGGGTTGAGGTCGGGTGATTGTGGAGGCCAGATCATCTGATGTAGCCCTCCATCACTCTCCTTCTTGGTCAAATAGCCCTTATACAGCCTGGAGGAGGTGTGTTGGGTCATTGTCCTGTTGAAAAACAAATTATAGTCCAACTAAGTGCTAACCAGATGGGGTGGTGTATCACTGCAGAATGCTGTGGTAGCCATGCAGGTTAAGTGTTCCTTGAAATCTAAATAAATCACAGACAGTATCACCAGCAAAGCACCCCCACACCATCACACCTTCTCCTCCATGCTTCATGGTGGGAACCACACATGCGGAGATCATCCGTTCACCTACTCTGTGTCTCACAAAGACACGGCGGTTGGAACCATAAATCTCAAATTTGGACTCCTCAGACCAAAGGACAGATTTCCACCGGTCTAATGTCTATTACTCATGTTTCTTGGCCCAAGAAAGTCTCTTCTTATTATTGGTGTCCTTTAGTAGTGGTTCGACCATGAAGGCCTGATTCACGCAGTCTCCTCTTAACAGTTGATGTTGAGATGTGTCTGTTACTTGAACTCTGTGAAGCATTTATTTGGGCTGCAATCTGAGGTGCAGTTAACTCCAATGAACTTATCCTCTGCAGCAGAGTTAACTCTGGGTCTTCGTTACCTGTGGCGGTCCTCATGAGAGCCAGTTTCATCATAGTGCTTGATGGTTTTTGCGACTGCACTTGAAGAAACCTTCAAAGTTCTCAACATTTTCCTGGATTGACTGAACTTCATGTCTTAAAGTAATGATGGACTGTCGTTTCTCTTTGCTTATTTGAGCTATTCTTGCCATAATATGGACTTGGTCTTTAACCAAATAGGGCTATCTTCTGTATACCACCCCTAACTTGTCACAACACAACTAATTGGCTCAAACGCATTAAGAAGGAAAGAAGTTCCACAAATGAACTTTTAACAAGGCACACCTGTTAATTGAAATGCATTCCAGGTGACTACCTCATGAAGCTGGTTGCGAGAATGCCAAGCGTGTGCAAAGCCTCCATCAAGGCAAAGGGTGGCTACTTTAAAGAATCTCAAATATAAAATACATTTTGATTTGTTTAACACTTATTTGGTTACTACATGATTCCATATGTTTTATTTCCTAGTTTTGATGTGTTCACTACTATTCTACAATGTAGAAAACAGTAATAATAAAGAAAAACCCTGGAATGAGTAGATGTGTCCAAACTTTTGACTGGTACTGTGTATCTAAGAATGGGATTTGGAAGAATGTGTGATTCCCACAGGAAATTAAACTTTTCTTTTGAAGGGTAAGAAGAGGAATAGTGAAAATGGGTGGAGAGTAGTCGTCTCCCTAAGGATCACAGAACTGAGGGAAGCAGTTCAGGTCTGACAGCAATAGCCAGTAGCCTAAATGAAATAGTTGGAAATGTATTTTTGAAGTCAAACTGTGACAGGTATTGCACTCCCTGCTAGCGATGCATGTTCAACAGACAGGACTACAGTATAATTTCCACCCATAGCGTTCCACCAACTGGGCACCCACTGGTTTAACGAAATGACATTGAACCAATGTGGAATGGACGTTGAAATGACATCTGTACCCAGTGGGCAGCCTCACTGTGTGTTCTGCAGCAAATAAAGAGACACTCAAGTCATTCTAAGTAAACACTGACAGAGTAATGCAGGTGGGAAGATGAAACTCTTGTTGATGATGACAGTGGTGCTGTTCAGGGGCAAAATTATGATGATTCTGCAGTGAAAATATTGATATTGTTGCTATGGGGACTCCACAGCCAACAGTTGTTCTATATATATTTGTGGATGGACAAACAGCGTGTTTAGCATTTACCGGGCAAACAAATGTCAACACACTCATCTAATCAACCATCTAAAATAAATCAATAAAGATTCAGATAATAAATGGTTCAAAGTGTGACACTGAAGTAGAAATACCATGAAATGAAACAATGCTGACAGCAAT
This sequence comes from Salvelinus fontinalis, assembly GCF_029448725.1. NCBI lineage: Eukaryota > Metazoa > Chordata > Actinopteri > Salmoniformes > Salmonidae > Salvelinus > Salvelinus fontinalis. The sequence continues at coordinate 27,028,397 of NC_074690.1, read as the reverse complement.
CAGAGACAATAGGCATTTTGTGACACTAATAGATTTCCTGGTTTTGTGACTAGACGATTACCCAGAACTCTATGGCATAGCTACTCTACGTGTACTGTAGGAACATTGGCAGATACACCTGAGAATGTGATTGTAAGTAATGGATTGACCAGTTCAACTCTGGACATTACGGCATTTCCCAGAAGCCTTTGTAGTTACTGACTACAGTCAAAACATAAGTCAAAGTGCATTACCCTTGGCACTCTACAATGGCAATTGGGCATATTTATATTTAATGACATGTGAACTAGGTCCTTAAGAGAGAGATATCCTCATTCAGGGTGACAGACAGACCATGAATTTAGGGACAAATAAGTTCATTGTCTTCTTTCCTGGGGCTTCCTGAGGAGGGAGGCAGAGAGCCAAAGTAACTTTGGGACATTGCCCAGTGTTGAACAGCAGTAAATCACTTGGAGAAATAATAGGCACAAAATGACCTGCTGAGGAGGCTAATCTACCGTAGGGGGTTTTCTTGGCAAAACAATGTTCTTCTTCGAGAGAAAAACACACGTTTTATTCATTTTTTTTTGTGTTTTTAAAAGAGAGTTGGCTTATCTTGGGGACTGGCTCTAACTGGGAGAGAGACAGACAGTGCTGAGAGGACTTGTGTGGATATCACTCACTGCTGCTGTGCTGGCCCCAAAACCCACAACAGACTGATAAGGCCCCAGTTGGATTGGGGGCCCTGTGTAGAGTAATAGACGTAGAATGAGAAGCGTCACACTCCTACTGTTCCTACTGTTTTTAGAATGGAGACTTGGACTAAAAATGTGGTTTGCTTTTTATTTTCATGACCACCCCCTTTCTCAAACAGCAGCCGGCAAATATGTAGTCTAACAGGGAGGAAAAACATTGTCAGACTCAGAGCTGGAAAGAGGAAAGGCAGCGTTGCAGCACAAAGAGCCCATTCTAACGGTGCGGGTGCCCCTCCACCCTGTGTCACAGTCAGAACACAGGCAGGAAACCAGTGTGCCTCTGGCACTGTGCGGGCCAGGCGGTGGAGGGCAGGGAGGGGCGTCTGGGGGCCCCTGGCTGGCTGCTGGCTGTGGCAGATTTAATGAAACTCTATAGTGAGGTTGTTTCAAAATAAACTCACCCAGCCATGTGGACATAAACAGAACAATGTATATATGGGGGAGGGGAAATGCTTGTGTTTATTTCTCCTGTTTATCTGGGCTGAAATTAATATTGTGCCCCGAAATATGAGCTGGACTCCATTTGGGCATTGTGTCTCTTAGTTTCTACACATGCCTGCTGAGTACTGGCCTATTAAAATTGTGGTTAGAGCCATTCTGGTCTGATTAGCACCATCATTGTTATTACTAGTGGTAGTAAATTTACGCTGGTGTGACCAAGCTAATGAACCAACTGGGGGAAGTGTGAAATGTGAATAGTGCTGGTCGTATCATGCCAATCGCTGACCCTGTTAATTTCTTCCACTGCGACTTTGTCAGTGGCTCTGTGTTTGGGACACATTGCCTTACCTTACTGTGTATTTGCAGCCCGGAGGTGGGCCGCCAAGCCACCTGGAGCAGGTATTATTAATGTGGGTGCCAGGAGACACTTAAAGTGCAGCCGCTCTGTCTAGCACAAACACGCCTGTCTGGGTGGAGATCACACATGGACACCTGCCTGACACACACACTGACGGCTCAGCCAGGGAGTCGGGCAGGGACGTTCCAACAACAGAATAGGGAGAGATCTTGCTACCCTGTGTCGGTGCCACTCCTGAAAAACTCCCCCTCATCACACTCTCTCTTTCCACTTGTTCTTTCATGTTTCAAACAGAGAGAGAACCACTGGAATGAAGGGCCGTGTTCAATTCACCTGGGAGGTGGCTAATTGCCACAGCATCAACCGGATACATTGCCTTCACTTACAATCGAACAATGAACTTGGCTGGCCATTCTCTGTAAGAACTAGCATTACCTCTCAGAACATGCTGAGTTTTGAACAAACGATGATAGCAGCATTTTGAATGAAAAACAATTACTGTAGAGTAGAATGTAGAGTATGTCAGACTAGACGCCCACAGAGAGTAAAGTGAGTTTTAAGCTTGTTGGGTAGTTCAATATGTCCGAGTTAATTAAGAGGCTGGTATATGGTACCAGTAATTCTCTTGAGACTAACTCTGAAATGACCCAGGCCCAAACGCAGTGACTAGGCCCCAATAGTATTGCACTGTTCACTTGGAAAGATTACGACATTTTCATCCCCCAGTGGATGTATTTGTTCCTTTCTCAAGTGTGGTACAAGTCTTTGGGTGTGTCCCAAATGGCATCCTATTCCCTTTATAGTACACTACTTTTGACCAGGGGCAATTGGGCTCTGGTCAAAAGTAATGAGCTATATAGAGAATAGAGTGCCATTCGGGATGCAATCTTTGACTTCCTGGTGCATTACAGTAACAAAACACTGAACATAGGACAGATATGAACTAAAACGGAAAACATGGCGCTGTCGAGGAAATGAGATAATTCTATATTTGGTAACGATTCAAGATGTTATAACATGAATTTTGAAAGACATAATTAAATGTAGCAAGTAATGCAAGTATGCCTGAATGTAACTTCATACCTTCTATTTGCTTACACACACAATATTAATTAAAACACTTTTAGTGTGATATCTGCCACAACCCAATCAAATTCTGTATTACTGTATTAAAGTGTAAAAAAATATAGTCAAACAATATTTAATTACTTGCTACAATGTCACACAGCAGATTGTTCTAATTAATTGCTTTTTATTGAAGATATCTACTGTACTAAAGAGCATGTAAATCTCTTTATTTTCAAAACCTAATAAAATAAAATAATGAAATGTATACAACTGAACTTGGTTAATTTAATGACAAATAAATACCATATGAAAATAGAAAAGTATCAAAATTATTTTAGACAGTTAATTACAAATTATGTGTAATGACAAGACCAAGTATTAAAAACATAGGCCTAACTAAAATCATCCATAATTAAAAAACTTTTAAAATTTCTGAATTAATACTTAATAGTTCTAAATTAATAATTGATTTATTAAATATGCTAATAGTGAGGCATTTTGATACATTTCTAATATTGAGTAGGAAGGCTTTCCACAGTGGCGCAGCGGTCTAAGGCACTTTTTATTTTTTATTTTTTTTATTTTTTATTTTTTTTCACCTTTATTTAACCAGGTAGGCTAGTTGAGAACAAGTTCTCATTTGCAACTGCGACCTGGCCAAGATAAAGCATAGCAGTGTGAACAGACAACAACACAGAGTTACACATGGAGTAAACAATAGACAAGTCAATAACATGGTAGAAAAAAGAGAATCTATATACAATGTGTGCAAAAGGTATGAGGTAGGCAATAAATCGAATAATTACAATTTAGCAGATTAACACTGGAGTGATAAATCATCAGATGATCATGTGCAAGAAGAGATACTGGTGTGCAAAAGAGCAGAAAAGTAAATAAATAAAAGCAGTATGGGGGTGAGGTATCGCAGTGCTGGAGGCGTGCCTACAGCATTACTCTCCACCTCTGTACCATGTCATAAGGTCATTGCACAAAACGTAACGTAATAAAACAAGCTACTGCCATGTCCCAACTAATCCCGGTCGATTCATGGAAATAACTAAACTGTTCAGACTGAGCTAAGTCAAGAAATATATATTCCTGCTAATGTGAAAGAATGGAACCAGTTAAATGTGTACCTTGAAGTGCACTGCGTTATTCTTGCATTTGGAGTCTGTTAAAAACAGTGCAGTGTGAGTGATAAGCGAGTGAGCTCGTTAACTCAGTAAGAGGTAGGCCTACAAACTAATGGTAAAACAGTAGTGGGGTTGTTCCACGAAAAGACTGCCTTTTGCATCCCTTTGATATTTGAAGTAGAAACTGTACACCAATATTGAATTATAAAAGCCTGTTATATTAAATGAAATATAAACCACATGGGGAATTCCATAAATCTGATTTTTCATATGAAAAAAGGCTTGCTAAAATGCAAAAATTCAGCATTTTGACATGTCCCTACATCAACCCCGTGTCACTTCTAGGAAGATTTTAACCCACTTAGTCCCCAAATTCCTACAAGTTTTACCATCATTGTAAAGCCCTAGTTATTTTGTTTCTTTAACAAAGTAATTTATGTAGATTATTATTTATTTCATGTGATTAGTGATTCATTTAGATCTGTCCCTCATTTTAAGGTCAACCCTGTTACGTGAACTGAAATCTCATTTTAATATGGTGCAACTATTCCTTTAAAAAACGTTTTTTTCAAAAGAAACATTGAGCATCTAATATTCAAATCCTAGTGTAAAAGCAGGTGAGCTGGTTCTACTCTTTTTGGCCACATTCTGGTGTTTTGTGGTGAAAGACGGAGCGGGTTAAGCATAACACGTCAACCCTGTTACCCATCAGGGGTGTATAGTACTTAAGTAAAAATACTTAAATTGTAGTTTTGGGGGGTATCTGTACTTTACTTTACTATTTATACTTTTGACAACTTTTACTTTTACTTCACTACATCCCTAAAGAAAATATTGTACTTTTTACTCCATACGTTTTCCCTGACAACCCAAAGTACTTGTTACATTTTGAATGCTTAGCAGGACACTTATCAGAGAACACCTGGTCATCCCTACTGCCTCTGGTGGACTTACTAAACACAAATGCATCTTTTGTAAATAATGTCTGAGTGTTGGAGTGTGCCCCTGGCTATCCGTACATTTTAAAAACAAGAAAATGGTGCTGTCTGCTTTACTTAATATAAGGAATTTGAAATGAATTATACTTTTATTTTTACATTTGACACTTAAGTATATTTAACAATTACATTTACTTTTGATACTTAAGTATATTTAAAACAAAATACTTAAATACTTTTACTCAAGTAGTATTTACTGGGGTACTTTCACTTTTACTTGATTAACTTTCTATTAAGGTAACTATACTTTTACTAAAGTATGAGGATTGTGTACTATTTCCATGACTGTTACCCATAGATAGAGGGGCTTGAAATGTTTAAGCAATTTCATTTTTTTGTGAAGCTAGTGTTCAATTGCCACTCCCTGTTGCACACCACAAGCTTCCATTCCCCCAGTCACGAGGGGATTTATGGCTAATTTAAGATGAAATCATCAAACCTGTTATGGTCAAGCCTGTTACTTTATTTGGCACTTAATTAATAGGCACTTAGAGGGACACCGATTCAGTAGAGTTTTAATAGGCACTTACTATAGTATTTTTTTTATTTTATTTAACCTCATGAGATGGGAAAACATTTTTATGAAGTTAAACATGTGCCCTTTATGAGAGAACGTAAAAATTTGGTGAAATTCAACATATTTTTTCATATATTTTTTTTTTTACAATTTACTCTTCTCAAAAGGCAACAAATTGGTGGAACGACCCAGTGGTGAAAGAAAAGACAACCTGATTGAATCTGAAATCTGTAGAATGGAACAACCATCATTCAATACACAGAATGTACAGGCAAGCAAGTCCATTCTCGAGCTTGTGTTGGTGTGTATAGCCACAACAAGTCAAAAGGTTACTCAGCGCAAATACATGCGGGGGTGGATTCATTACAGTTTCATGGAAATTGTAATCTTCTTTAATACGAGGATGGAAATAAAATAAGATTATAGCCTATTGCAAAGTCCCCTTTCCATGGAGTCATTCATTATCATTTCTGAGCGTGGATTACATCTTGAGCACCCAGTATGTACGAAGAAGACGGCTTATTTGCTGAACAGAAACAGGAGCGCCACTTTAACCTGAACGCAAAGCATGTTTATTCAGTCAACACAATTATTCAGAATTATTGTTAAGAGGGAAATCGTAAAATGTTAAGATGCCAAAGCGGCATGACTTGAATAGCACTGCGCTTCTCATGCATATGACAGTGTAACGGATGTGAAATGGCTAGCTAGTTAGCGGGTACGCGCTAGTAGCATTTCAATCAGTTACGTCACTTGCTCTGAGACTTTAAGTAGGGTTGCCGTGGCCTTTGTGGAGCGATGGGTAACGACGCTTCATGGGTGGTTGTTGATGTGTGCAGAGGGTCCCTGGTTCGCGCCCGTGTCGGGGCGAGGGGACGGTTTAAAGTTATACTGTTACATTGATGCTGTTGATCCGGGTCACGGCACCACTGTAACAGTACTCTTCTTGCGTTGTGTACAATCAATCCTCGACACGAACTCCAACGTGTAGCTCCAGTCATTTCGATGACGTGCAATTTTGTGCTGTTCCTACCAGGTACATTGTTAAAGATATTATATTGTAATTGTATTATTTTGGTAACTACATGTCCCAGTGAACAAGCACCAAACCAGCGTGCGTGAGTGCAGAGTTGGATGGTGAGCCGTGCATTGCATGACGTGCAATTTTGTGCTGTTCCTACCAGAATAAATCTCCATGACTGGTGCTACACGTTGGAGTTCGTGTCGAGGATTGATTGTACACAACGCAAGAAGAGTACTGTTACAACAACACAGTTCTGAGAGTGGTTAATTTTCTGTTGGCAAGACAAAAAGGCACTGCAGTCTCTCTTTCAAAACATTGTCACCCAAAACATTCCTCCACCTAAACTTGACATCTCACTTCACCCAGACTGAGACCTGGAGCAGGCATTGAAACACAGTATATGGGCAATTACATTATATCAATTATCTCTGGTTTCAGAAACACGGTATATGGGCAATTACATGATATCAATTATCTCTGGTTTCAGAAACACGGTATATGGGCAATTACATTATATCAATTATCTCTGGTTTCAGAAACACAGTATATGGGCAATTACATGATATCAATTATCTCTGGTTTCAGAAACATGGTATATGGGCAATTACATTATATCAATTATCTCTGGTTTCAGAAACACAGTATATGGGCAATTACATGATATCAATTATCTCTGGTTTCAGAACCACTGTATATGGGCAATTACATGATATCAATTATCTCTGTTTTCAGAAACACTGGAGAACAAGATGATCTATATATTTTCTTCACCTTGAGAGCGACAGAGCATCACCCTTCATTTGAGCTCTTATTTATTGGCAATTGCCAAACAAGCCCCCTGGAATAGCAGGAGTGGTCACACCATTCCTCTTTGTTTTCATCTTCCTGTGTGACTCACGGCAGCATTGTGGCACACTCAACAAGTGCCTCATTACCAGCTACATGTTGACATATACGTCCTGCTTCAAATTGACCTTTATTTTACTACTCACGGTGTAGCTGGTACAGGACTAGGGTTTTCTCACTCTCAATTGGAATAGATCTGTCACTTTCCAAGTGTTTCATAAAACCCCCAATGGCAACTTAACCTCCATGTTCCAAATGTATTTTGACTTGTATTTTTGCGTAGGGTGGCTTTTATTACGGTGGTGGTGGTGGTGGATGCAGAGGCGGAGGGGGAAGCATATCTATTGGAACTAAAGGAAGATCCCAGCAGGCCTCAGCCCTGTGCTGTGAGTCATTCACCTTGAACAAGAACATAGCTGATCACTGAGTCACCATGGGTTACACCCCTCCAACATAGCCCCAGCCCAGTCACACAACCAGTTCTCTCTCTAACAGGCTCCACTCTCTCACAGTCACATACCAAGCTACCCCACTCCATGTTAAAACAAATCAATGGCCTTTTAGTGGAATCATAAGCCACCGTATCATTCAATATTGTATTCTGAGTGTATTTTAAGGTCCAAATATAATAGAAAGCCAGGTTGTAATACTAGACCCAACACTGCAAATGCGATTGCAAATGCACACACTGCAAATGCGATTGCAAATGCACACACTGCAAATGCACACACTGCAAATGCACACACTGCAAATGCACACACTGCAAATGCGATTGCAAATGCACACACTGCAAATGCACACACTGCAAATGCACACACTGCAAGACATGTTTCCGTATCATCAGGCACTTATGATCAAATCCATCATGTACTCTATGTACTGTACGCCTGCCACTAGGCCTATATATCAGGATTTCAATATAAACGGCATATTGATGTTGTTTCCGTTAGCAATTTCAATCTGTAATGCAGCCAACATCCTATATACTGTACTGCCTATATACTGTAGGTACTCAGCTGTTTCTCTGAAAGCTTTTTTTGCTACAGTCATCACCTGGACTCAATACAAACTGTACAGTCTCTGATTGCAATGTGTGGAGACACATATCAGTCTTGAATCACCTTCTGATTTCCATCTGAATATACAAATAGAAACACTGAAAACAGCACAAATCCTTGAACCGCCTGCCTTGTCAAACACACAGTTTTAATTGCCAACCACAGTTTGGAAAATAATAATATTCAAAATTGCTTTTTGGATATCCCTGTCAAGATGCAACCATCAAGTCATTACAGAACTTCCTACTAACCGTATTCATATCCAAGTTCACAAGATGCCTTCATACTGTATAAAACAATTAATTAAAAGTATTGGTGGATTCGTTTTTTTACTTGGAAACTCCAGCAGGTCTTTTCTTTGACATCTATGTGGAGCAATACGAGCACCAGACCCACAAGACATTGAAACAATTCCATCCTGAACCAAGTTTTCCACATGATGGATGTGGCTATTCCAGTAAGAGACTGGCATCACTCGCATATTTTCCATTTTACAGACTTCGAGGAATTAAGGAGGGAGAGAAATGCAATGACGTGATTTAAGGGTGTGGACAACGGGTGATAAATGTGTTTTTAAGTCACTAACTGTCACTCCTATTAAGTTGTCTCTTTAGTTTTTACTGAGAATATTGTCTGACAAAATAATGACACTTCTGTAATATATATCAATATACATTTTCTAGACCTTTGTAAAACCCATTTAACAGATGCAATACATTGAAGCTGAATACAACATTAGGATAGCTGTATAGTAAAGTGTGATAACATTTCATAACTGTTGGCTTTGGTATTCCACAAGGAATTTTTATATTTAAAAATATCAATAGTGGACAATGTGGTTCTTTGTGATATATTTTAATTTAGAGATCACATGCTTGTGAATCATCAAGCCTGGGTAACACACTTACTTAAGCAGAACATCATTTATTCCATGAGAGCCGTGTTTTCTGTGCCAAAGACCCAAAATTGAGGTCTGACCAGAAGTTTCCTCTGCTTAGTTGCACTCTTTGACGCGCTGCAAATGAATGATTCTGGGAACTATTATAGAGTCCGAGAAGCACGAGGCTAGGATGAGGAGTTAGCACTACCAAGTAAGTCAGTTCCACCTTTGTGTTCTGTGCTCTGAGACACAGAATCACTATGTGGCACATGGCTATTACCTGGTGTAACAGTTCAGTCAACGTCAAACAGAGTTTAGCATTGGCATGCCAGTTAATGGAGTTTAAATTTTTTTTATCATGAGAATCATAGTAAAGGGAAAGGGGATACCTAATCAGTTGTACAACTGAATGTATTCAACTGAAATGTGTCTTCCGCATTTAACCCAACTTAATCGACGTCCATGTCATCAACGCCTAGGGAACAGTTGTTATTGGGGGTTAACTGCCTTGCTCAAGGGCAGAAAGACAGATTTTCAACTTGTCAGATCGGGGATTTGATCCAACAACCTTCCGGTTACTGGCCCAACGCTCCTACCCGTCAACGTATCCAATTCTACCCAGTTTAACAGATCAGAGAAAAACCCAATTTTGTACATGCAGCTCTAATGTTTACAATGTTCTTGTCAGAACCAATGTTCCAACATCAAGGGTGTGCTGGCACCAGGAATACAATTTGCCTGTGTGTCTGGGGCGGATCTCCTCTACCTCCCTGTAATGAGAGCTGACTTGAGGAAGAGTACTGCGCTCTGGCTAACGTTACCCTGAGGAACTCTATACCATTCATTATGCATCGACAATAAAGATGAAACAGTTAACTGCCTCTGCGGGGTTGGCACTCTCATGACCACCCAAATGAACGCCGATATCCTGAGTTTTGCAGCTGGTGCACTGTAATCTTAATGATGATAATGGCAATTTCTCATACTATGGGCAGGTTTCCTGGACACCGATTAAGCATAGGCTTGGACTAAAAAGCAATTTTAATGAAGATTCTCCAGTCCATGACTAGGCTTGATCTCTGCCAGGGAAACCACCTAGAGATCCACTCTGAAAACAGACAACTATCATACAATACCATACCGTGATAAGTGGACCCACTCTGACAGCTTGCTACTAATCCACTGACAGAGAACATGACATGGGTCCATCCCAAATGGCACCCTATTCCATATATAGTGCACTAATTGTGATGGGGGCCTATAGGGCTTTTGGACGCAGACCATGTGTTTACAATAAGCCAGGTAGTGCTAATGAAAACCAGGTAGTATGTTATTTTACCCGCTACTCCTCCACTGTCTGACACATTTGGAAGTGATAATTTATCCCAGTAACCTAGTGAACCTAACCTATCCGCCTGCCACACACAGTAGGCCAGAAATGTCACTGTTCAGACAGCCCTATGGGTAGTGCACTATAAAGGGAATACGGTGTCATTTGGGACGCATAGAGAGAACAATGTGGCTCTAAAAGGAGGAAGGGTGGACATGCTTCATTCAGGTCAGAGAGGCCATCTCAGGTCATTAGGCCTGTCCCTGTGCACAGATAGACATCTTAACATGTCATCTGAAAGCCCCTCAAGCCCACTCTGTTGAGTGTTGAGTTGTTATACCGTTTCTATACTACTATGATCTCCCACTGTCTCCCCTGTGTCTTCTCTAAACTTTTAACCCACATTTGATTCCATGTCTGTTCTGAAAGTCTCAGTCAGTCACCGCTTGATCCCCGGTCCAAACCACACGGTGACTCATGGGGGAAATGAGTGAGCGGTGAGTGGACAGAAACCGATATTAAGTCGGGGGAACGATTTGTGGGTGAGATTCAAAGAAAGAGAAAATGAACTGTAGTACTGGAGAAACGGTTCAGCGAGGAGCCTGGAACGATAAATTGGAGCTGTCAGATGATCATGGTGGTCTGACAAAAATCGCATTTTAATTTAGCTTAGGTTTTTGGGAGAACCTTCAGTATCCTGTGAGGGTATCATATTATGAAGGATAAATGCTGGTGGTGGATCGTTAAAACAAGCTTTATTTTCATTCACATTAAATGAAAAATACATATATTTATTATTCATAAGATAATTACTTACTACTGTATAAGGCACATTATTTTCAATGGCCTTTGTTGGTTTCATATTATACACTTCAAGGTTTTCATTAAATAGTGAATTCATATTTCTTTATACGATACGCAGTGTAGAAAGAATGGCATACTACAAGATCACATTATATCTTGTTATTTGAATATTATCCACAGAACATCTCCAGAAACTTCACATTTAAATAGTCCTGACTAAAATGTATTTTGTAATTCATTTAGAATTAACAATAACTTTCTGTTAAAGTGTGTTACGTTCCAGTGTGTGCTTTTCTATATGGTTATTTTTCCTCTGTCTGTAACTATATGTTTACCAATTTTCTTTTTAAAATATTAATTGAAAGCAGTAACTACCCTCAATGTTCTCTGAACATTTAATAACTCTAGGACCAAGAAAATGTATTTAAAATAGCTTCTGAAGTTTCATAATTCTATGTTCGTTAATGGGAAAATATAGTAATTTTTTCCTGAAAAGTGTTTTGGCGATGAGGTTTTCATCAGACAGCGACGAGAGGCTACTGCAAATTAACTGTAAACCTAAAGCCCTGTTTACACTCTCGCAATCAATACGTTCTCATTTCATCACAAAGGAAGCTAGGCGTAATAGGTCAGGGACATTAGTGAAGAGGGAGAGAGAGAGAGTTGTCCTTCAACACTGGGCTTTGTGCCTTAATCACAAAGGAAAGAAAGCAGGCGAGACACCAGTCACTTTAGACTAGTTTTTACACCGGATGTCATATAACTTTAATGTACACAACATTGCTTTGTTCACCTTGCCAGGTTGAGATGTTCAGCTGTAGAGACTAGTCTACGCATTTCAGCTGGCCAAACAAAGGTAAAAGGTACTTATTAAAGGACTACGTGATTCATCATTCTAACTAAAAGGTGATACTACTAAGCGACACACTTTAAACAAATATGACCTATAGACTCTCTGAGCTATAATAGCTAGCTGATATACGAGCTATAGCTGATCAATGGAGTATTAAGAATCACAATCTTGTCGGTTGCCTTAGTGACCAGATCATTATGATGAATGCCTTCTGTACAGCGACAGCGTGGGCGTTCCACTTTGAAGTCAGTCTCTGTGCTCCTTATGAAATTAGGCCATTGTCTGAGGGGTCAACGGAGGTAGAGGCCTATGACTAACTAACTGAGGATGCACAGCTCCACAGAAGCACACACCATCTGGCCATTATCAGTGAGAGCGATGGCCTGTTGATAACGAGGCCCAGCTGTCTGCCATGCCAGACCAGAGGAGGCTCGGGTCTGGGACTGAGTGTGGGAAAACAACATGGTTGTAGCAGCCCTGCCGCGCTTTGCTCTGCTCGGTCCGGGACATGGACAGTGGCCATAACAATAGTCTACTTACAGTGTAGCCCATACCAGCCAGCCATAAAGAGTTGCCTGCCCCAGGGGCATGACTCATGGTTTAAGCCTTCCTGCCTGTGACATGGCCAAAGGAAATCAGATCCACATGCCGAGATATATCCATAGACACATGGCGGCAGGCTCACACGGCAGGCTCACACAACACACAGACCCTCAGCCCGCTCCTCTACGCTGAACAGTCTGTGCCACAGACAATGTCACCAGCGAAACTTGCTATATGCCCTTTTGGCTTGATGTTTTTGCTTAATATATTCCAATTAGTTTATTCCAATGTAAAATGTCCCTGATCTGGGTCGGGTGCATTTCAAAGAGGTGATCTGGGATGAATGCATTTTAATTTGATGACGATAGTTGCAGTACAATTCCTGGAAGAGAGATTGCCCAACTGAGTCACGACAACAGATTCTTTTCCTGATACATCTCCATTGACGTAATAACATCGGATCGAGGTTGTCAATGCCAACAAGGGAACAAAACAAAGAATGAGGTGTTCTTTCTAGTCACACTCTGGCTGGTTTCATCCCCAGAGAGAACAGGCAAATTACAAGAACTTTTGACTCTGGACTCTGGGTTCTGGACAGTGTCATCCTTGAAATTGGTCCATTTCATCGCTATTGTCATATTGGATATTAACTTAGTGCTGTGAGACTTTCCTCTTCATCTTCCCGCTCTCGCTGTACACAATGATCTTTAGACAAATTACATTGAACAACACAAAGTCTTCCACAGACTAACAGTACTGCAATCATTAAATACAAAATGGCAGCTATTTTAGAGAGTATATTCAATGCAGAGGCACAATGATACTTATTAGATTAATGCACCCTTTAGTTAAAACAGAATTATTATTTTTTTGTTCATGCAGAATGTAACCCGAACAAGTCACCAGGATAATTTCTGAGTAGAAAATCAATCTTCCATGAACACTGTGGATTGAATTTGAATCTGGTGTACACTGGGGTGAACTGAAGACTAACCAGTGTAAAAACAAGTTGCTTGTAATGCAGGATTGAGGCAGAGGGGTCCTTCACCTGTAAAGGTTGCCCTTTACCCACGCCTTTACCCACAATGTACGTGTAGATGCACAATTTGAGAGCCTCCATAAAATATCAAAGAAGTATAACTCGAGGCAGCGAGGATGAAACAAATTAAGTGCAACGCCCGGCTATATCACATTAACAATCATCCAATAAATGCTGTCTTCAAAAGGTATGTCCACTAATCTCTGGTCATTTATTTGGCAGAGTATTACATTCCAATGGAATCTATTAAAACTAAAAGCACATAAATCGAAGACAATTTAGAGGATGAATGATGATCAACTACAGCTGCCATGTCTGGTTTTGTCATTTGTCATGAATTATAAGGAACAAAGGGACTAGACCTACATTGACTAGACCTATAAGTTTATCTTAACGAGGCCTATAATCAATTTATTTTTCTGTGGTTGACATAATCACAGAATATATACCTCAACGGTGGGGGATTATTAGCAGATATGGTGAAGATATGGTTACATTAAATTGTTCTACATTCTCATTAAATTATAATACCGTATAGCCTATGTTTTCTACTAATCAATAAGTTTATCTTCAACCTCTGGGTTCAAACATCATCTTGAAGAATGCAGACAGTGTGGTTATGCAGTTCATGAATATTCCTGAGTTGCTTGAATTAATTTATTAATGAAGCACATGATTTTTTCAGATCTAGATTTGTATGGAGAATGCGTTAGAACCAATCTTGATATATTGTTTGCTTTTAACAAAGTCACCACAAACTACAATAAATCTATATAATACAACACAAGAATAAGAACATCAGGAATTTTGACATTTGCAAATAAAACACAAGAGATCTGTTACCTTAAGTTGAAGTTATGTTCAAACTATTATATTAACAAACTAAGATCTTCTACATTAATTATCCATTACCATTTGAAACCATTTGAAACCTAGCTGATGTTGAAGTGTGAGCCAGAAACATTGTACTACAATGGAGGTAGTATTCTGTCAGCCAGGGAAGTCAAGGGTAAATTGGTCCAAGTTTAAAGTCGTCAACCCCTGCTATTGTTTGTTCAGCATGGTCTCTTTAACTTGACATGTGCCCTCATGTGAATTATTGGGTTTGCATTTTCCTCACAGTCTTATATTACAACTATAACTTCTCCCACAATAGACAGATAATCAATCAATCAATATACTGTATTTTTTATAAAGGCCTTTTGTACATCAGCAGTTGTCACAAAGTGCTATACAGATACCCAGCCCAAAACCCCAAAGAGCAAGTCAGGGTAGCGTCAGCTGGGCGTGGCTAAGACAAATGACACGTCATTCATTGCAATCTTCACCATAATGTTGAAACTTGTCCACTCAGTTTAGCTGCTAATTCCTGACTTCTGCATTAAGGTTGAATATGTCCTTTGAGTAGATGGCAAACAAGGCATTTTTTTCTTCATATAGCTGATAGTGAAGCAAATACTACAAAGGTGTGTATTGTAAACACATCTTTTGATTTATTCCCTCACAGATTCAACATGCATTCTTTATTCATTTTGGTACACTGGATTAGCCAGAAAACAACCACAGTGACATTACATCTGGAAGTAAAACCTCTCAAATGTGTCTCCATACTGTACCATAGAATGTTTATGCAATGTTTACACATCATTCGTAGCTATATATTAGCATAGACAGCTGCAGTAACTTCAAAATGATATTAAATCTATTTTTATGACAAAGCGAATTGGACCTCAATATAAACAAAAATAGTCATAGCGGGCTTTGTGGACTGCGGTTGTACACGTCTGCTGGAGCACACAAGCCTCTGTTTAATTGTTTCCATATTGCCAGTCTGCCTTGAAGTTTGATTTTACATTTGACCTCTGCCTTACAATTCACATAATGGAACGTCTACTGTGCTGTGTGTGCACTCAGGCCATGTAAACTCAAGCAGCCTCATTTTGTTTATTTATATAGTGCGTCTGAGCATAAGAGACTGTTGTGATTCTGATAAAGAGCAGCAGTGTGTATCCATGCAGTATAGTTCATTCATTTAGAAATGCTAACGCAAAGATGAATGCCAATGAACTCTTAATTAATGGGTCAAGTCATGCAGATGTGGATGGCAGGCTAAACTGAATAGAAGGGGGGAGGAATGGATGCTCAACTCAACCCACATAAAAAAACATACTATATTATACTACGGTATAATTACTATAGTATTCACTGTAGTGTTTTTCAGACTTTACTGTAGTATTCACTGTAGTCCACAAAAATAATGCAGTGAATACTGTAGTATACTGTAGTATTTACAGTTAAGTATAGTATAAATAATGTAGTAAAAGAAAACAATAGTATATACTATAGTATTTACTGTAGTGTTTTTGCGGATTGTACTATAGTATTTACTGTAGTGTTTTTGCGGACTGTAGTATACTGTAATCTAATCAAATTTTATTGGTCACATTCACATGGTTATCAGATGTTATTGCGAGTATAGCAAAATGCTTGTGCTTCTAGTGCTAGTAGTATTTACTGTAGTGTTTTTGCAGACATTACTCTAGTATTTACTATAGTGTTTTTGTTTTATTATTTTTTACATAGAAATAGAGGCTTTCTCCTTTAGGAAACCTACTGAAGAAACACTAAAAGAACAAACCTTCCATAATCTATAAGTAGGTAGAACTGGGGTCTGAATGGATAGTTCAGAGCTTCTGCTCTTTTCTATAAACCTGTAGGGAACATTATATATGGTCTATAGTTGGCATGTAGGTTTCTCAGTTATTGGTGGCACAAATTGCGATATGGAGGGAAATGGGCAGGGTATATGCAAATGAAATACTGTAGTACTTACTGTATAATTAAAAAGTGTAGTGTTTTGGCGGACTGTAGTGTTTTTGCGGACATTACTATAGTATTTACAACATTCTATAGTAAGTACTACACATGATCGAGGGAATCTACAGTTAGAATTATTTAGTAAGTACTGTAGTATTCTATAGTAAACTGTAATATTTTTTCATTTGGAAAGCAACTCTAAAATGGAATATCTGATGTTAGCGCAGGCAGCCAGTCGTCCATTTGCATGTTACTTCAGACCAACCTACAGTAATGTTACCCATTAAAGTAAAATTAGGGGGACTCACATGACCCCATACGCTTGATATCCTAGCTGCTACACTGGTCTTAAGTTATCCGCTTAGTTTGAAACTTCAAAGAGACGTCGGAGCATAAGCGCATATTCATCTCTAATTGGGAACAGGATTTATTGAGACTACACTAGTCCCATAACAGCCCGGACTTCGTCTCTGACGCTATTTTAATGTTACCATGATTTCATTTCACAAGCAGTAAGGCCTCCAAATGACACATTGGAAATCGGTTTTGCAAAAAACTGATTCTGCTGTGACCAGGGGCCTCCATCGCAGGGCCCCATGTAGGATCAGTACTGCAACTGTCCCAGTAGCACTGTGTGGTAACAGAACCTCCCTGCTAGTCCGATCAATGTAACAGTTACTAAAAACAGCCATACTAACAATCCTCCTAATAAAATAATCCATAATAATATTGATGGATATGCATGATAATAAAGTCTATCACAGAAGTCTGTGAACATAGGGGATAACACATTCATAGAGTGTATCATCAAGTTTAATTTCTTTGAGTAAAGACAGTGTCAGACACATCAAAAGTTTGTGCTTCTTGTTTATTTCAGAACATTTAGATATCCCACAGCGGTGTGAGATACTGTAGATCACATCATGGCCACAGAAAAATATGTTTTCTCTTTTCTTGCTTTTTCAAAATGACATTTGAACAAAGAGTGCAGTTGTCTGAGCAGCAGTCCTTCCTTGGGAGGGGCTAGGCTAACTGACAGTTGCCAAATCTCCCGCCAACGCAGGGTGGGGTCTGTTCAGGGCTATGAATCATACTGTACATCCATGCACGCACGCACGCACGCACGCACGCACGCACGCACGCACGCACGCACACACACACACACACACACACACACACACACACACACACACACACACACACACACACACACACACTGACAGCATGCACGACTTCCTTAGCTCTGAGTTTCCTATACAGTGAGATTCAGGTGAAGTGTTCCCTGTGTTGGTCTGGCAGTCTGTGTCTGGCTGCCTGTCTCAAGTCAAAGATAGGGAATGCGTAGGCAGCCTTTGTTTTCACTTGCCTTCTGGGCAACCTGCCGGACCAAATCCCACATTTTATAGTTTGGTTCTAGACCCCTCCTTTGTCAACCTGTTCTTACATCAATTTGTTTGGTGTTGTCTATTTAAGTCAAATCATTCAGACAAACAGTTATTTGGGATTATAAATGCCTATTCAGGACATCATTTCAACTAGATAAAGTCATAGAATGCAGCGTCAGGTTGACTTTGAAAGAACATTTAGTTGTTTATTGTGTAGGCTACGTCAAGCTTTCTTTGTTGCCACAGTATTGTGTACCGGAAAGAACATGCAAAGCAATATGCATCCCAGATAATGGGAAAAAAATGTATCCTGATTTGATTGATTAATGTAGCGCTGTTCCCTAGCAACATAACATTATGCTGTAAATAGAAACTAGTGGACAAATACTGATACCCCTCATATGCTCCAGACTACACCTTCAGTTTGGTAGCATTTGTAAATGATTAGTCTTGGGGGGTAAGATAACAGGCTTGGATGTCCTTTTCATAACAATAGACTGTATTGTCACACATCCTTTTCATGCTCACAGACAACACTTGAAGGTCATGTTAATTTGGCACTCATTACCCCAAAGAAACACAACGTTTGTTTACAAACTACAAATCCCTCATTTCATATGATGGATTCCACACAGCCCTTATTACAGAGAGTAAAACACGTGTAGCAATGAGATTACACAGCAGACACAAAAATGGTAGAGCAAGTTGTGCCATAGAAATGGTGTGCTTCTTTGTCCTAAAGAGATCCATATGTATGAAGCGGGAGGAATGCTACATGCTGCCCACTTCACAGAGGAAAGAGGTGCAGCTGGTTGTCATCAATGACGGGAATCAGGATGAAGAGAACCCTCAACTACAGGCCCATGTGTCTACACACACACCAACACCACACACGGAAAGGCAGACATAATTGTATATTCAATTACCACTAGACACTATGACCTGAGACCATATATCTCTATAATCCACGGTGTTTAAAGCCAGAGCTCACCACACACCTACTTATGTATTTAAAATAGAACCTCTAGCTGAATAAAATAAACATCCTGAAAATCACCACTGCGTCATAATCTTCTTTTCAAAACATAACCTACTACATGGCTATTTGAGGGTTCGGCTGAGCAGAAAACAGGAGTTTCCTCCCTCCTCTGGGGTTATTTAAGGAAAACTCAGTGTTTCCCCTCCTCTCCATGCAGTTCTGGGTGTGGTTTTGAAACTTCTATGAATGATGTGTATGCCTTTGACTCAGTCCTTAACTTAAAGAGGGGAGGAGGAGCGTACTAGTTGGAGCACAGTTTGAGCTTGGGGTTGCATTGGAGCTAAGGAGCAACTTGTATGATCTGCTGTATTCTCTGTTTAAGCAATGGCTTTAGGATCATCACACTAAGGGCATATAAAGACAATTGGGCTTTAAATCAATCAGAAGTGAAAGCTGGCAGTACTTTTGTGTGAGTAAGACAGTGCTTTTCTTCAATCTTGACATTTCTAGTTTGTGTCTAATGTAGAAATGAATTCTTATAGCAACAGTCTAACTACGTAAAATAACTTCAAGATGTGTGTTGCAAATGGAAACTATGATCATATGATATATGCTACAGTATATACTAATTTTCAGTAAGTACTTGGAGGACTTTTTGATCCTTCAGAGCGGTTTGGGTCTCCAGCATGTGTAATGTGCATTCGGTTCTCCCTTGTATTTCCTCTGTAGACCCATACAGGGAATGAATGAAATGTTATCCGCTTTCAGTCGACTTTGTACTATTTTTTACATGAATTAAGATAACCTTTTAGATAAACCTATGGTATAACTGATGTAGTACCATATAGGTTTTGAAAACACCTATTATATACTGTATATGACCTGTGGAGGGAAGAGATTCAATAGCAATTCAGTGTTTTTCTTTAGACTTTGAAAGAATGCAAATGTCAATCTGAAGATTAATGCTACATTGAATCAAAGCCAGAAACTTTAGGATTTGACAGTCCCCAATTAATATCTCTACTTATTATTTTATCCTCAAAGGTTAGTTGAGTTATCAATAAAAATATACCAAAAAAGAAAATACTTTTGTCAGTATTCAACATAATGCTGTTGTTTCCCTGTGTACTTTGGACAAGACCACACTTTTTGTTTAGTACTAACAATGGCCTGGAAATTCTATGGGACAAATTTTGTTTCAATGTGCTGCAGATGTACTTGAAATGGGATCCACAACGACTGTAATTTATTTTGCTTTGTGATGGTTGCAATCAGGGAAAGAATTGTACCAACATATCTCTTTTAGTGCACCTCATTCAGAGGATCCCAATCCTTTTTGTATTGAAGAAAGAAGTCTCATACACCTCCTATATTCAGTATGTGTGCCAAAGTCCTTTTTTGTTATAGCATGCATATTGCTTTAAATCAGACAATTTTGCATGTAGCCACATCTAACAATATTGCTAGAATCAATTAGATGTGTTTACGTGAATGTAAACCTCCCCTGCTTCGTTGCTTATATGGCTCTCCTTAAAAATGAATCAAATATGAGAGGAGGAAGGAGGGAGAAATAAACAACTAACACAGGCTTCAGAAGTTAGAAGCTGTATAATGAATAAGAAAGACGGGCCATGTGCCTTGCCTTCCAGCTCTCTCTCTCTCTCTCTCTCTCTCTCTCTCTCTCTCTCTCTCTCTCTCTCTCTCTCTCTCTCTCTCTCTCTTCCCTTTCTCTCTGGGCTGGGTGTTGGTACAGAGGGAGGAAGTAAGCCGACTTTTCTACCTAACATCACTGAATGATTAGAACAACACTTTGGTTCCCTGTGCTGACAGTTGCTGGCCAGTTGGCCATTATACTATAGCAGGGTTCTGGGGTTCTTCAGCTAGCATGATATATCTTACAGAGATTCTCCAGCAACAGTATTTCACTGGAAGAAAATACAACTTACCTACTGTACATACTCTTACTGACTGAAGAGATATATTTTAAAAGACACTGTCCAGAATAAATGTCTTTATGTATATATACCACTACCAAAACAAATATTATTATGGTCACAGTATATGGTTATATACTCACTGAGCTCTGCTCTGAAATCTAACTTCATGTATTATTAATATGTCAATGG
The DNA here is from genome assembly GCF_029448725.1 of Salvelinus fontinalis. Lineage (NCBI taxonomy): Eukaryota > Metazoa > Chordata > Actinopteri > Salmoniformes > Salmonidae > Salvelinus > Salvelinus fontinalis. The sequence goes on along the minus strand of NC_074690.1, from coordinate 27,007,464 downwards.
AGATATATCTGAACCATAGAGAGTGAACACGGCCTGTACCAAACCATTATGTTCCCGGTATTATTTTCAATGAGTTCTTATTGGTGGAAAGCCTTGAAATCTATACTTCAACTGGGCTCATAATAACTTTTTACATTTCATTGTAAGAATCAGGAAATTACACAAATTATCAATATTGAAAATTAATTGATTGAAAGGGAACCAATTCTACAAAAGGCGTCATATTATGGCACAATGTGTAAATGTAATCATACAATATCAGATTATTTTGAAAGAAAATCATTGATGGTCATGAGTAAATGGATATAAAACATAGCATATTGAACAGAATAAATACATGATAAAAAATTACATATCCTCTATCATATTTTTATTTAGATACGGCTTATTTATTATTTGTTTAATCCTAAATAGAAAGAGATAATACATGTATATGTAATTGCATGGTGTTACAGGTGGAATATAGATTTTGTATACTTGATTATCCATCTGTCACGGTTTAATATGGCCTAATGTATAAATCTGATACTAGATTTCATTTTGGATGACAAATCTACAGAATAATCAGATCTTATATTGAGCTAATAAAAAAAAGAAGAAGTTATGAAATAGAAGCATATAGTATATTACAAACTATACATGTATAACTATATAGAATAAAGTTAACAATACCAACACTGTCTAACCCTTACTCTTTACATCAAAGTTACGTTAGCTTCCAAGGACACCATTCCATGCAAAATTATGAAGTAAGCAATATATTGCAGAGATATTTTAGAAGGGAACGCCAAAGAGAGAGAGTGAGAGAGAGAATGAAAGGAGACAGATAAGAGAGGTCGGTAGAGAGATAAAAGTCGATTAGGTGGACAAAGGGAAAGAAGAAAAGAAAGGTCAATTACAGGCGAGGAGCTAGCGTGAGAGGTTTTGTTCTCCAAATCTTGTTTACAGGAAGTCCGCCAAGGTTTAACAGATGGGTGCATTCACAGAAATACATTTTATTGCATTTTTCCAAGCCTCATAAAGTCTCCAAATTCTGCCTACCTTAATACGTGTGGGAAAACAGCATTGTTGCTGCTACTTGTCTTACCGCATCTATTCGGAAAGTGATATATGTGGGTACTCATGACAGGTTCATTGCAAATTATCACTGTCGCTTTAATTTTTACATTTATTAATGACACAAAATGTGTAATTTCTATAGAGTTGAGTTTTCCTCTATTTTGTTTGGGCTGCCATGAAAGCTCAGTCATGTCATGCAACACCCAATTGGAAAAGCATGTACACACTTCATCTATTTTATTTCTCTCAAATCTTTTGCATTTTGACTACTTTCTTTGGCAGTGGTAGGCTCTGTTTCGCTTACTTTGGCCTGAGCCTGGTTTGATTCAAGTTTGTGTCCTTAAGTGTTCACTTTGGTCTGAGCCTGGTTTGATTCAAGTTTGTGTCCTTAAGTGTTCACGTTGGTCTGAGCCTGGTTTGATTCAAGTTTGTGTCCTTAAGTGTTCACCTGAACATACTCACTGGGTCCATGTTGTGAAGTAAATAAAGTTAAGGGTTATTTTGCTTCCTGGGGTTAACGTTCTGTAATACATTTAGTGACTGAAGAGATTTCCGTGGAAGTAATTTGGCAAATGCTGCTAACCTCAACATAATTATTTTTTGTTTACTCCACACACAAATGTAAAACATCCTAGGGAGTTTGAAATAAATAACTTTGTGCTTGTTTTTTTTAATGTTTCTGATGATTATGATGATGATCACTACACTGAGTAGACAGGGGTGTTATCTATGAGTGATTAGTGTACATCAAACAATTAATGGAATTATTAGGGGTTCACACAAAGATATGAAACCTATTGTTATTCTTAGATTTTTTTTCTTCTAATTTGGCACACAGAAACGAATGTAAAAAATATTTTATGTGTCCACTTAAACCCCTTAAATCCACTCCACAGTAGCCTATCAACTTAAAACTTGTCATCGCAATAATAATTGACGTCCCTAAGATAAACCACACTGAATTTGCACACTTCACATATGTAATGCTAATGCTCAAAATGATCTTCTCCTTATGAACCATACGTCAGATTCACTCCACATCTTGTATTTAGACTCATGATTGCACATGAAGGAAGATAGTTCCTACAGATAGAGTGCTTGCTTTGTTATCCAACTTACCAAAAGTATGTGGACACCTGCTCATAGGAATATCTTATTCCAAAATCTTGGGCATTAATATGGAGTTGGTCCCCATTTTCTGCTATAACAGTCTCCACTTTTCTGGGAAGGCTTTCAACTAGATTGCTGTGGGGACATGCTTCCATTCAGTCACAAGAGCATTGGTGAAGTAGGACACTGATGTTGGGCGATTAACTCTAGCTCGTTGTCGGCGTTCCAATTCGTCCCAAAGGTGTTCGATGGGGTTGAGGTCAGGGCTCTATGCAGGCCAGTCAAGTTCTTCCACACGATCTCGACAAATTATGTCTGTATGGACCTTACTATGTGCATGGGCGCATTGATCTAAAGCTTGTGTGCAGCTGCTCGGCTATTTATTTTTATTTTTATGAAGCTCCCGACGAACAGTTATATTGCTGACGTTGCTTCCAGTGGCAGTTTGGAACTCAGTAGTGAGTGTTGCAACTGAGGACAATTGATTTTTAGACACTACAGCACTCGGCGGTTCCAGTCGGTGAGCTTGTGTGGCCTACCACTTTGCGGCTGAGCCGTTGTTGCTCCTATACGTTTCCACTTCACATGCATGTTCACGCCTAATCTGTTTCACCTGTCTTTGTGCTTGTCTCCCCCCCTTCCAGGTGTCGCCCATCTTCCCCATTATCCCCTGTGTACTTATACCCGTGTTTTCTGTTTGTCTGTTGCCAGTTCGCCTTGTTTGTCAAGCTTACCAGCGTTCGTCCGGTCCGCTCCTGTCTTTTCTCAGCCTCTCTTTTTCTTGTCGTCCTGGATTTTGACCCTTACCTGTCCTGACCCTTGTACCCTCCCGCCTGACCCTGCCTGCCGTCCTGCACCTTTGCTCCACCTCTGGATTACTGAACTCTGCCTGTCCCTAACCCTAAGCCTGCCTGCCGTCCTGTACCTTTGCTCCTACTCTGGATTACTGAACTCTGCCTGTCCCTAACCCTGAGCCTGCCTGTCATCCTGTACCTTTGCTCCTACTCTGGATTACTGAACTCTGCCTGTCCCTAACCCTGAGCCTGCCTGTCATCCTGTACCTTTGCTCCACCTCTGGATTACTGAACTCTCCCTAACCCTGAGCCTGCCTGTCATCCTGTACCTTTGCTCCTACTCTGGATTTTCGACCCCTGCCTGCCTTGACCTGTCGTTTGCCTGCACCTGTGGTTACAATAAACATTGTTACTTCACACAGTCTGCACTTGGGTCTTAACTTGATTCCTGATATTAAAAGCACTTACAGTTGACCGGGCAGCTCTAACAAGGCAGAAATTTGATGAACTGACTTGTTCGAAAGGTACCATCTTAGGACGGTGGCATGTTAAAAGTCACTCAGCTCTTCAGTAAGGCCATTCTACTGCCAATGTTTGTCTATGGAGACTGCATGGCTATGTGCTCGATTCTATACACCTGTCAGCAACGCGTGTGTCTGAAATAGCCGAATCCACTCATTTGAAGGGTTGTCGACATACTTTTGTGTATATATAGTGTATCTTGTGTCATCCTGTGAACCCCTTCATTGCTGCACGCAGTTTTTATTTTGTATTTTTTTGAATACATAATAATTAGAACCATTGTTTTTGTATTGTTAAATCTTTGTAACAAGGATGGTAATATGATCATATTGTTCTGACAACATCCACTTATGTTTTCTGTTGCAAGTTCTATCAAATGTTTTTGCTATTAACAAATTCTGAAGTTTCAGATGTTTTAGGTTTGATAAATGTACAAACAGGTATAACACTTGTGATTTGTATGAACATAAGGTTGATGAATAGCAATGCACTTTCTTTCTAGTGCCATTTACTCTCAGTAAAGAAGAAGAAAAAACGAAAGAAAAAATGACTGTTTTGCTCTGAATTATAATTATAATAGTGTCGGGAACCTCGCAGTTCACTTTGAATGACAGGTATTTCCATGTTAACATAATTTCAAGTTATTGCTATCATGTTGATTTGAGTAGAAAATGTGAAATAGGTGCCATTTAGTATCTCCTATTTCTACTGGAGGTTTGTCTGCCATTTTAGTGGTCTAGTTGGGTGGTTGTTATCTAGCTGTAGGTGATTTTGGCCTGGCAGTCAGGACAGGTCCCTACACTCCCTAGTCGAGCCCGAGGCCTAGTGTTTGAGCCTCTTTGTTCTCTTGTCTCCAACTGAAGATATCAGTGCTGTTGTTTGCCTATGTCATGGCTCCTCTGAGTGACCCACACCTACCCTGCCAAACAGCCAAAGGCCCACTCTGATCTGCTCACTCCCTATGTCCCGTCTGGGCACAAAGTCAACTAGATCTGCAGCATCAGCCTAGGTCCTGGGAAACCCGCCCACACTTTCCCAATATGCAATGACTCCTTTGTCCGCTGCTGTGTTTCCTCTCCGGCAAGGACACTAATGGCTTCTGACTACGGGCCAGACCAATCACGTGCTGTCCTGTCCTCTGGCCTGCCCCCAGAGTAGATTAGTCGTCTAGACACAACAGCTGAGACTGTGAAAATAATGGGCAATGAAGGAGTATGGTTCTAGCACTTTCTAGCACTACTTAAAGACTAGGAGACGAACTCCATGATTGTCTGGCAGTCAGTGGCAGTAGGACTGTAATGCATGAACAAATCTGTGTTGAGTGTTGGATTCTAATGCTGGAAAGTGAGGTGCCAATGACTGGTCTCAAATGGAAGTGATTTAGCCTAGAGAGAGAGCTTTTGCAATTCTAGACATGTTTCAGACATCAATCTTAAAAGCGGGTACTATGGGGAAAGAACATTTTTTCATCCAACTTTCATCTAGGAATCTGAAAGCACTCTTAGCCATAGTGTTCATTTCCCAGAAAAATGTGTCAGCAGACAATTTCCATTTTGATCTAGATAGCATTTCGTTGTCAGTGATTTAGAGGGCCTGGCCAAGTACAAACTATCCCCGAACATAAGAGTACGACATCAGAAGTTCCCAGAGTAGGTGAGTTCATTAAAGCAGACTAAAGCTTGTTAGAATGTATGGGGAAGTTTGTACAGTATAAATGTAAGTGTTCTTCGTGAAACTAATATATTATGAAGTGGTGTTCACAGCACAGGGCTGATCTTCATACAGACATTGGGGAGGGATCCTACCAAGGCCATTATCACAAGGCTTTGTGATCTGTCCATAGACTTAGAGCAGCGATACTCTCCAATTTTGTGGACAGGCTTATGAAGTCAAGTAAAATCTTGACATGTTTTGACAATCGACTTTTAGAAGTTGAAATAAGTTATAATTGACTTGTGGTGAAAATAAACTTGCAATTTATTTTATTTATTTTTATTTTTTATTTTACCGTTATTTTACCAGTTAAGTTGACTGAGAACACGTTCTCATTTGCAGCAACGACCTGGGGAATAGTTACAGGGGAGAGGAGGGGGATGAATGAGCCAATTGTAAATAATAATAAATAGGTCTCCGTAATACATATACACAGTTGAAGTCGGAAGTTCATATACACCTTAGCCAAATACATTTAAACTCAGTTTTTCACAATTCCTGACATTTAATCCTAGTAAAACGTCCCTGTCTTAGGTCAGTTAGGATCACCACTTTCATTGAATAATGCAAAATGTCAGAATAATAGTACAGAAAATTATTTATTTCAGCTTTTATTTCTTTCATCACATTCCCAGTGGGTCAGAAGTTTACATACACTCAATTAGTATTTGGTAGCATTGCCTTTAAATTGTTTAACATGGGTCAGATGTTTTGGGTAGGCTTCCACTAGCTTCCCACAATAAGTTGGGTGAATTTTGGCACATTCCTCCTGACAGAGCTGGTGTAACGGAGTCAGGTTTGTAGGCCTACTTGCCCGCACACGCTTTTTCAGTTCTGCCCACAAATTTTCTATAGGATTGAGGTCAGGGCTTTGTGATGGCCACTCCAATACCTTGACTTTGTTAACCTTAAGCCATTTTGCCTCAACTTTGGAAGTATGCTTGGGGACATTGTCCATTTGGAAGACCCATTTGCGACCAAGCTTTAACTTCCTGACTGATGTCTTGAGATGTTTCTTCACTATATCCACATAATTTTCCATCCTCATGACGTCATCTATTTTGTGAAGTGCACCAGTCTCTCCTGCAGCAAAGCACCCCCACAACATGATGTTGCCACCCCCGTGCTTCACGGTTGGGATGGTGTTTTTCGACTTGCAAGCCTCCCCCGTTATCCTTCAAACATAACAATGGGCATTATGGCCAAACAGTTCTATTTTTGTTTCATCAGACCAGAGGACATCAATCCAAAAAGTATGCTTTTTGTCCCCATGTGCAGTTGCAAACCGTAGTCTGGCTTTTTTATGGCGTTTTTGGAGCAGTGGCTTCTTCCTTGCTGAGCGGCATTTCAGGTTATGTCGATATAGAACACATTTTGTGTCATTACCGACCTCTCTTATCTGTCTCCTTTCATTCTCTGTTGATATATATACTTTTGTACCTGTTTCCTCCAGCATCTTCACAAGGTCCTTTGCTGTTGGATGAACCAGACTTGTGGAGGTCTACAATTTTTTTCTGAGGTCTTGGCTGATTTCTTTTGATTTCCCCATAATGTCAAGCAAAGAGTTTGAAGGTAGGCTTTGAAATACATCCACAGGTACACTTCCAATTGACTCAAATTATGTCAATTAGCCTATCAGACGCTTCTAAAGCCATGACATAATTTTCTGGAATTTTCTAAGCTGTTTAAAAGGCACAGTCAACTTAGTGTATGTTAACCTCTGACCCTCTGGAATTGTGATACAGTGAATTATAAGTGAAATAATCTGTCTGTAAACAATTGTTGGAAAAATTACTTGTGTCATGCACAAAGTAGATGTCCTAACTGACTTGCCAAAACTATAGTTTGTTAACAAGAAATGTGTGGAGTGGTTGAAAAACGAGTTTTAATGACTACAACCTAAGTGTATGTAAACTTCCGACTTCAACTGTATTTTTTATCTGTCATATAATACATCTGAAAGTCGTTAAATTTAAAATCTGTTCTTTCTTACTTAGCCCCCCCCCCCTCCCCTCCCAGTTTGAGATGGTCACTGCTGTTAGCCTATATAAAGTCAATCCACCACAAAGTTCAAATGAAAACATTTTCCATTTCACCCATTATTAGCCCCGGGAGCGGTCAGTCAGTGACGACCAGTGAAGTGTGAAAAGCCAAGAGCAGCGGAAAGAGATAACCGCACGCTGTAAACGATACAGGAAGATTAGTGTTTATTCTGGATTGGACAGTCGTATTTCCTGTCCAAGAAATTACTGTGATGGAATAAATATTTTTAGATGCCATGTTTTGCCCTTTGATTATATTTTTGGACTGCTTGTCCACTGTTAGGGAGAAGAGGTCCCCTGCTTCTGAGCTGTGTGAGAAGTAGGGCAAACCTTTAGTCTCAGTCCATCAGAAATAGCCACTGCTGCTCTCTCTGTATCAAGAGGTCCATGTAGATGACTGTAGCCCCTGTAATTCTATCTATCTGAGTATTTTATACTCATCTAGGTTATTTTGTGTATTTTCTGTGGCAAAGTGAATATACTCAAATTGATTTAGTCAAATTGAGTTAGTTGTGAGAAAATGTAGTAGTTATTGTGATTCTCTATTCAATCACATATATTTATACAGCACCTTTTTACATCAGCAGATGTCACATAAACCCAGCCTAAAACTCCAAACAATGCAGATGTAGGACCATGGTGGCTAGGAAAAACTCCCTAGAAAGGCAGGACCCTAGGAAGAAACCTAGAGAGAAATCAGGCTCTGAGGGGTGGCCAGTCCTCTTATGGCTGTGCCTGGGTGAAGATTATAAGAGTACATGATAAAGGCCAGATCATTCTTCAAGATGTTCAAAGATTACCAAAAGGGTGAAATAATAATCACAGTGGTTTTAGAGGGTGCAACAGGTCATCACCTCAGGAGGAAATGAGACTGTGTTTTCCATATATAAATAGAATGGTTGTCCATGCACAGCACTAGTACTCATCTCTGGTCGTCCTCTGAAGATGCAGTGTATGTTATTTGTCCTTCTGCAAATGTCCACAATCATTTTTCCACCTGGAGAGATGGGTGAAGTCGATGTCAATAGACATCAATTATGGATAGGCTCTATTGCACAACAACAACAACACCCTACATATATTGCAGTTACTGATACTTTGTTTAATCTACTGAGTCGTATAGGTCTCACTGGGACAAATGTGTAATGATTGAAGGATGGCAAATTATTCTCCCTTTATTTTTTTATTATTATTTTTTATCTCTGGATTAATTATTTTCTTTCGCTGTCTTTACAGTAATGATCTCAGAGTTTTAGAAAACTTCCAACATCCTAAAGGTGAGTATGTTTCAACGTGTAGTGAGCTGGACATGAACTTATAAATGTTGTTGTGGTTGATTCCGTAATGACGTGCTAGGTAGTATCTAATTACTATCTAATGAGTAGCTATTGCATGTAAGCTCATTTAAATGTATGTAGTGCAGTGAGGACCACAATGGAAACAAGTCTTTTGACTTTTTGTGTACATAATCCTCTGAAATGTTGGTACATGTATTTGTTGCCTGGTGTGGCTTCTTTATGTATTTTTAAATAAAAACATAAAGTGTCACACATACATCTAAATGACATAATCATTCAGTTAGCATCATTTGTACTGTATGTATGACTGTGAATATGCAAAATAAGTGAAATAACAGTACTGGTCATATGGTTATCAGAAAGCACGTGGCCAAAGCATGTGGACAGTATAACTACATCCAGTCCAGTGCGCGGTTCTAAACAGGCATGGAGTGTGTGTTTGATCAGGTGCATCAGTGAATGTGAGCCCCCCTCCTACAGAACTGTTCCTCTGTCTGCTATCTGCCTGTCTATATGTCAGTCTCTCTGTCTTTCCATCAGCCTATCTGTATGTCTCTTCCCCCCCCCCCCCATCTCTCTCTCCCCCTCTCTCTTTTTCTCCATCCTACATGGGGCAGCCAGTGGGATTCCTGGCAGAGTGATTTGGTATTGTGTCATAAAATCACATTGCCAGGGATTTCCAACCAGCTGCATGCCACCCACTTCAACATCATCCCCATCCAGGAGCCTGTTGTCTTCCTCAACCTTTGTCCACCGTCTCCAAGCTACATTTTCTGTCAGAAGCTCACCCGGGATGAGGATCATCACACTACTGAGGCCAATGACTCTCATTGTCAGGATGTACTGTCGATAACGGCCTCTTACTTTTCTCAGCATTTTAGTAATTTCACAGACTAGCATTATTTTCTACAAATTTGAAATGTTCCATAACATCTAATTGTGGTTTCCCAGTCCCTTGCTCAGTCTCAACACCCCGCTCAGAATTGGTAAATACACTGTAGCACTTTATTCAGGCGGGGATAAACCAACAAGGATATTGTCCATAAGCCATTGTCACCAAATATCTCCACAAGTGAATGTAACTCAATGGTGATCCATATCTGAAAGCTTGTACTTTTTTAGAATAAGAAGAAGAAAAAACGGCAAACGGAAAAATGGATACACAAGAGAAATGGAGGACATCTGGATCTAGTGATACAGGATTCAGAGTTTCCTGAGGTGCAGGACTTAGCCAGCTTTGTGAACAGATCTGTGAAAGCCCATGTTCACAGTGGCTAAGTTCCGCTCCTCAGAGGCCATCTCTCATCAGCAGTGAAGTGAAACCCTGGAAATGATGGAGGGGCGAGCAAACACTGTGGGGAGGGGAGGGGGCAGGCCAGGGTCTCATACAGGAAGGAAACACAGGAAAGTCCCATTGGGAAAACCAGTAACAGTCTAATTGTCCCATTGGGAAAACCAGTAACAATCTAATTGTGAACCATACTCCCATTTTCAATCAGGTTGGTCAAGTCGAGGGGCACGGTCAAAGACGTTCTAAATAGCTCTGGAATTTAGAGTGATAACACTCTTCATCAGGCTGTGTCTTGGTTGTGTTTCGAAGTGGTTTATTTTTCAGCACAGCCTATTTATCCCAGCATGTGCAATGTATTTGTAACTTCTAAGGAAATGAAATATGTCATTGCATTATTATTTTTTGCAGTAAGACCTACCCAGTGCTTGTGTAATTTTGAGACTCATTATTAACTACACATGTTGTATAAATAATCGACTGTGACATTGCGGATGTAAGCATTATAATCATGACAACTGCTTGCTGGAATGACTAGTCCATCAGATCACACATGGACTCAGCTGTATGTATGTATATGGACAAAGGAACTGTCCATAATAACTCCCACCACTTTGTAGGTGTGCCTCCCTGTGGTGAAAATGGAGCATTGCGAGTTACGGGGCTCAACCTCCTGTGCCTACTGAGCTGATAACAGTTTGATTTAATGAGCACTGGCTCAGTTCAGCAGAAACCGGAGTTATGCCTATTAACAAAATTAAACATCAACATAATGCGTTTACATAATAATGATAATCAACCAACAGAAAGCAATCAGCAATCAAGGCAGAGAGAAGAAGTTGGTTCACCCCAGTCATCCACTAGATGACCCGAGACCATGGAGGAATACTGCTCCTGTCATTTGTCCTCTAAACAGATTACAGGAGCAGAGTTTTTCCAGATGTATTTTCTACTGGAGCGTCTAGTTTTCTACATCTTGACTTCTACATCTATTTGTGAAATGTTTTTTTCTCTGTGTAAGAAAGGCCCAATAAAACAACCAGTCTATGCACTAAGATAAGATTGTATGGTTCTAAAAATAAACTAGTATACATCAAAACTTTGCCGCCCCCTCTTTTTGCTTCTCAAAAGGTTATCATAGAGAAGGCCTCTAAAAGAATCATCAACGAAAATTAAGTTGAGACATATGCCATCCTTCTGTCTTATTTAAGATGATGTTTGATAGTATTAGTGCTCCTTTTTATCCAACGTCATGCTATACACTCTTAGAAAAAAAGGTTCTAAAAGGGTTCTTAGGCTGTCCCCATAGGAGAACCCTTTTTGATTCCAGGCAGAACCATTTTTGGTTTCAGGTAAAACCCTTTTGGGTTCCATGTAGAACTCTCTGTGGAAAGGGTTCTAAATGAAACCCAAAAGGGTTCTACCTGGAACCAAAAAGGGTTATTCAAAGGGTTCTCCTATGGGGACAGCTGAAGAACCCTTTTAGGTTCTAGATAGCACCTTTTTTTATAAGAGTGTACGGACAGACGGAGTGCACTGCTGTCTGACTCCTAATCTGTCGGCACAACGTGGTCTCAGAGTATTATTCTGTACGTAAATAAGAGACACTCCATTTAGTATGATATGTTTCGTATGGTATGTATTAATCCACCATCCATTTAGTATGATATGTTTCGTATGGTATGTATTAATCCACCATCCATTTAGTATGATATGTTTCGTATGGTATGTATTAATCCACCATCCATTTAGTATGATATGTTTCGTATGGTATGTATTAATCCACCATCCATTTCGTATGATATGTTTCGTATGGTATGTATTAATCCACCATCCATTTAGTATGATATGTTTCGTATGGTATGTATTAATCCACAATCCATTTCGTATGATATGTTACAAATTCCAATTTGTTGTGACTAAAGTTAACTAGGTAGCTATGTGGCTAACGTTAGCTAGCTCTAGGGGTTAGGGTTAGGAGTTAAGGTTAGGGTTAAGGTTAGGAGTTAGGTTAAAGGGTTAAGGTTAGGTAAGGATTAGCTAAAAGGGTTTAGGTTAGGGTTAGGGGAAGGGTTAGCTAACATGCTAAGTAGTTGCAAAGTAGCTACATAACTAAAGTTATGAGATTCGAAATGCAGCCTTTGGGTTGCTACACGTTCGCGTTATACACCCCACTCCCCCAACCCTTTCACTTTTGCCTTAAGTAACCTTCTATCTTATGTAACCATACCAAACATAACATATCATACTAATTTAAATGTCCCGGATTTACGTTTACTATGCTACGTCTAGCCTGAGACAAGTCTGGTCGGCATCATGACACATAAAGAGGCGTGTTTAGTTTTACAGAGGGGTTAGATTCATCACAGCTGTCTTAACCTCCACACAGTTACATAATGTCAGTTATGAGGCGGCCGGGCTGCGTGAGACTGGATCATATTTTCCTCATCTTCTCCTCATGCTCTGAGAAAAACTAGGGATTGTTGCCTCTTTGTTGTCATGATATGCAAGATTGGAGCCAATTTTCTGTCTTCAAGTAGAGTAAAAGAACAAACAAGTGCTGTACACATACAGTACATACTGTATGGCCGCTCTATGATAACAGTTCATATAGATTGCTGTGACAAGACTCCGAACCATGTTAAATTCAAAGCTATCTCCTCAGTGTCTTAAATGCAAAACTGATACAGGCACCCTAACACATTGTTTATGGTCATGTACCAAAATACAACGATACTGGTCTGGTGTTCTGCAAGAAATTGAAAAGATCCTAGGGGTTGATCTAGAATTGGACCCAGTTTCGTTACTGTTAGGTCTCCCTAGTAGGCATGTTACTTTTGTGAGTAAGAGGAGGCTTTACAACATCCTTACCTTTGCTGCAAGGAAAAACATCCTTTTACGGTGGATTAGTGATAAGGTTCCTTCTATTAAAGATTGCCATAAGATACTTTTTGAATGGGTGCCTCTGGAATATCTGACATGTACATTGCATTCTAAAACAGATCAGTTCTACAAAGTGTGGGAACCCTATCTAAATTACCTAGAACCTGAGGTATCAGCTATTATGCTGCAAGGATTCTCTTAGAATGGTGGTGATCTATGTATTCAGAATTACACTATGTTCCATGTGTGGAACCTAACTTCTTAGTTTAAACCGAGCTTTTTTTGTTTAATTTCTGTTTGTAAGTTTGTTTAAAATGTGTGTATTGAGAGACGCAATGATGGGGATAGGGTGGGAGAAGCGGGGGGAGGAGGATGGTGTGCGTATGTGTGTATATGTATATGTGTATATATATATGTATGCGCAGGTATGTGTAGGCGGGTGCTGTTTTTCTTTGTTGTTTTTTTTTGCCTGGTCTCTGTTGTTGTATCTCTTTAATATGGGTGAAAATTGTGAAATTCCAATAAAAATACTGTTAAAAAAAATAAATTCAAAGCTATACCTCATGTCCAATACATGATAGATTTTTTCACATAGTATTACAGTAGGGGAGGAGACAGATCATGATGAACCACTAATAAATATGTCATAGTTGGACCTCAGAAGACAACCGTGCCAAAAGTGAAGGGCTTATCTGTGATTTACAATTACCTAATAACCCGTCTACCTGGAGATATTGACATGTAACATTTCACTTTGCTTGACACAATGCCTACGGGTGAACTTTCTGAAGGAGCCTTCATGAACAATTATACTCTTTCTCATTTACTGTAGATGTATGGTCGTGTGAGAGGATAAGTCTAACAGAGGAAGTACTGACATTGGCTTTTTTTTAAACTTTTGGGGCAGTGGGGAAATACTGATGATCATACTGATAGATTGCATATGTCTTTAGTTCAGTAGTTATCATCTAGGCCATACGTGTGCTAGGACAGATTTAATTATCAGACTCACCGGTCGCCACAGAGCATCAGTGACATCACTTTGGCAGAATGATCTTCATTTTTTCACAGGGGCCTCAATGTCTAGTCAATATTCTGTACCTGTATTAGAAATGAAATGCATTCAATTTAAAGTGATTGATGTTGTTTACAGCAAACTGTATCTAAAATGCAAGGCTTAAAAGGACAAAGAAATGGTAAATAGGGATATAAATCCTTGCCATAATGTGGAAATCCTTTTTTGTGTGCATGTTAGACTAAACATTGTTTTGACCTGTGTGACTATGCTCTGACCCAAATCAGTATTGCTCTATCCTGTTTTTGTCAGGTTACGATGTAGGGATAAAGTATTCTCTATCCAGTAATTCATGTGTAATTACTGTGTCAGATATTTTTCTGTGTGAATACCTGCGGCAGGTAGGCACACATCTTACCATTAGCTTGCTATTAGTTTTACTGTTTCACATGATCTCACATCAGATTTCCACAGACCTAGCTTCTGTCACAGGCTTTCACCTAGGCATCCGAGACTAAAATAGACCAGACGTTTTGAAATGTAGCTTGAATAACAGTATTTTGCACATTTACATCAAAATGAAGGTAATGTATAATTAAGCAATAAGGCCCATGGGGGTGTGATATATGGCCAATATACCACGGCTAAGAGCTGTCCTTATGCACGACGCAATGTGGTGTGCCTGGATACAGGTCTTAGCTGTGGTATATTGGCCATATACCACAAATTCCTGAGGTGCCTTATTGCTATTATAAGCTGGTTACCAATGTTATTAGAGCAGTAAAAATACATGTTTTGTCATACGCGTGGTATATGGTCTGATACAACACTGCTGTCAGACAATCAGCATTCAGGGTTTTAACCACCCAGTTTATAAATGTTAATATAACCATGTACTGAATGTACTTTAGGATCTCTCTATTTCTAATAGACATCCTCACTCACTAGGCAACCACATCCAGTCTGATTTTAAAGTGCCTTTAAAAAGGCCGTTGCTGTAACGGCTGTCTAATTCTTCCTCGGATGAGGAGAAGGAGTAAGGGTCGGACCAAAACACAGCGTTGTATGATGGCATACTGATTTATTTAAATAAAGACGAAACACGAAGAACACTTGAATTGATTACAAAATAACAAACGACGTAGACTGACCTGAACATAAGAACTTACATAAACACGAAGAACGCATGAAACAGGAACAGACTACCCAAACGAACGAACAAACGAAACAGTCCCGTGTGGTAGACACAGACACAGGAACAATCACCCACAAACAAAGAGTGAGAACAGCCTACCTTAATATGGTTCTCAATCAGAGGAAACGTCAAACACCTGCCTCTAATTGAGAACCATATCAGGCAACACATTTAACCCAACATAGAAACACATAACATAGAATGCCCACCCCAACTCACGCCCTGACCAACTAAACACATACAAAAACAAGGAAAACAGGTCAGGAACGTGACAGTTGCGTAATCTTTAAAAGCCACACATTTCAGGTAGAACACGCACGCACATACTTGCATTAAAAGCTTTTCCTTTCAGATTCATTCAAAAAGTATTATTTTATTCCTTTAAGTCTGTGAAATAGTGTCCAACAGTCCATGAGTCATGGAATGTGTACAAGGAAGAGATGTGTATAAGAGAGAGTGGTTGGGGGATCATTGTCTCATGTGTCTTCCAAACGGATCTGTACATAAGCATGATCCTGCAATTTTCATTGCCTCTAATGCCCTCTTTTTGTGGCGTGTAAAGACATAGTTCAATATTTTGTTTATGCAAATATTTAGCCTAAGATACAATTAAGGTTGGATAAAACTGACAGCTAAAATGATGGGGATACGATTTATCTTGCTTTTTAACAAGTGTACTTCCCCTTTCCCTGACTGGAATCTTATCATTCTCCTCAAAGATATTATGTTTTGTTCATACTCTTAACCATCGACTGAAATTTATTCCAGTGCTTCAATAATCTGCGGGCCTAGGTCAATTAAGAACTTACACTTTGTCAGAACATGGTGTGCTTCAGTGAGTTGGCCCAACTAATCACTTAAGCCTCCATAACATTATAGAAGGAGTTTTTGGCAGCTGTATTAGGCCTGGTGCCCATTTAGACACATAACCTCTTTTGATCTATCATAAGACAGAACTGTAATGAAGAACAAGTGCCGTCTTTCTTGGTCACAAAAGTGCACTAAAATGAGATTAAGATTCATGACATCACTCTTCTGCATGGGCAATCAAAAATATTCTACTTCTTGTGTGTACTTATGTCAATGAAAAGAGCCTGAGCAGAACCCCTTGGGTTTCTACTGTTTTGTGTGAAAATGCTTTTTCATAGCATCATTTTGGCATAGCGTGCTGGGACTAAACCCATTATAAGACACAGCAGTGAGTCCAAATTAGCTGTTTTTGTTCGCAGGGTTTTGTACGGTTTATTCACACCTCTTTGGGCATCAGGGTGATTCATCGTCTGCGTTGAAAATGGCACCCTATTCCTTATGTAGTGCACTACTTTTTAACCTGAGACCTATGGGCCCTGGGCAAAAGTAGCGCACTACATAGTGAATAGGGTGGTATTTGCAACGCAACCATTCTCTCTCAGTTTAGGCTCTACCCAAGAAAACATACTCCCTCCTCAGCAGGAGGAGGCAAGGGTAATTTCAGTGTAGGAAAGGATGAAACAGTGTCTGTGCCACCAGTATGTACAGATAGTAGTATAAATCCCCTCGCACAGTCCCCGCAGCCGGACAACTTTCTCATGGCTTCTGGAGGGAAATGCTGTAGGAATGCTCAACCGGTGTCGCTCATTCAGCTGACAGAAACTTTCAACCGGTTTTCCCCATTAAGAAGCGAGTCGGCGTCTGAGCCTTCTCTTGTCTCTACTCCTCCCGTTACGGGGTCTGAGACGCCGAAGCTTCCCACCATTAGCTCTGAAAAATTGAAAACCCTAGTCATTGGCGACTCCATTACCCGCAGTATTAGACTTAAAACGAATCATCCAGCGATCATACACTGTTTACCAGGGGGCAGGGCTACCGACGTTAAGGCTAATCTGAAGATGGTGCTGGCTAAAGCTAAAACTGGCGAGTGTAGAGAGTATAGAGATATTGCTATCCACGTCGGCACCAACGATGTTAGGATGAAACAGTCAGAGGTCACCGAGCGCAACATAGCTTCAGCGTGTAAATCAGCTAGAAAGATGTGTCGGCATCGAGTAATTGTCTCTGGCCCCCTCCCAGTTAGGGGGAGTGATGAGCTCTACAGCAGAGTCTCACAACTCAATCGCTGGTTGAAAACTGTTTTCTGCCCCTCCCAAAAGATAGAATTTGTAGATAATTGGCCCTCTTTCTGGGACTCACTCACAAACAGGACCAAGCCTGGCCTGCTGAGGAGTGACGGACTCCATCCTAGCTGGAGGGTGCTCTCATCTTATCTACCAACATAGACAGGGCTTTAACTCCTCTAGCTCCACAATGAAATAGGGTGCAGGCCAGGCAGCAGGCTGTTAGCCAGACTGCCAGCTTAGTGGAGTCTGCCACTAGCATAGTCAGTGTAGTCAGCTCAGCTATCCCCATTGAGACTGTGTCTGTGCCTCGACCTAGGTTGGACCTTAAACTAAACATGGCGGTGTTCGCCTTAGCAATCTCACTAGGATAAAGACCTCTTCCATTCCTGCCATTATTGAAAGAGATCGTGATACCTCACATCTCAAAATAGGGCTACTTAATGTTAGATCCCTCACTTCAAAGGCAGTTATAGTCAATGAACTAATCACTGATCATAATCTTGATGTGATTGGCCTGACTGAAACATGACTTAAGCCTGATGAATTTACTGTGTTAAATGAGGCCTCACCTCCTGGTTACACTAGTGACCATATCCCCGTGCATCCCGCAAAGGCGGAGGTGTTGCTAACATTTACGATAGCAAATTTCAATTTACAAAAAAAAAAGACGTTTTCGTCTTTTGAGCTTCTAGTCATGAAATCTATGCAGCCTACTCAATCCCTTTTTTATAGCTACTGTTTACAGGCCTCCTGGGCCATATACAGCGTTCCTCACTGAGTTCCCTGAATTCCTATCGGACCTTGTAGTCATAGCAGATAATATTCTAATTTTTTGGTGTTTTTAATATTCACATGGAAAAGTCCACAGACCCACTCCAAAAGGCTTTCGGAGTCAGCCATCATCGACTCAGTGGGTTTTGTCCAACATGTCTCTGGACCTACTCACTGCCACAGTCATACTCTGGACCTAGTTTTGTCCCATGGAATAAATGTTGTAGATCTTAATGTTTTCCTCATAATCCTGGACTATCGGACCACCATTTTATTACGTTTGCAATCGCAACAAATAATCTGTTCAGACCCCAACCAAGGAGCATCAAAAGTCGTGCTATAAATTCTCAGACAACACAAAGATTCCTTGATGCCCTTCCAGACTCTTTCTGCCTACCCAAGGATGTCAGAGGACAAAAATCAGTTAACCACCTAACTGAGGAACTCAATTTAACCTTGCGCAATACCCTAGATGCAGTTGCACCCCTAAAAACTAAAAACATTTGTCATAAGAAACTAGCTCCCTGGTATACAGAAAATACCCAAGCTCTGAAGCAAGCTTCCAGGAAATTGGAACGGAAATGGCGCCACACCAAACTGGCAGTCTTCCGACTAGCTTGGAAAGACAGTACCGTGCAGTATCGAAGAGCCCTCACTGCTGCTCGATCATCCTATTTTTCCAACTTAATTGAGGAAAATAAGAATATTCCAAAATTTATTTTTGATACTGTCGCAAAGCTAACTAAAAAGCAGCATTCCCCAAGTGAGGATGGCTTTCACTTCAGCAGTAATAAATTCATGAACTTCTTTGAGGAAAAGATCATGATCATTAGAAAGCAAATTACGGACTCCTCTTTAAATCTGCGTATTCCTCCAAAGCTCAGCTGTCCTGAGTCGGCACAACTTTGCCAGGACCTAGGATCAAGAGAGACACTTAAGTGTTTTAGTACTATATCTCTTGACACAATGATGAAAATAATCATGGCCTCTAAACCTTCAAGCAGCATACTGGACCCTATTCCAACTAAACTACTTAAAGAGCTGCTTCATGTGCTTGGCCCTCCTATGTTGAACATAATAAACGGCTCTCTATCCACCGGATGTGTACCAAACTCACTAAAAGTCGCAGTAATAAAGCCTCTCTTGAAAAAGCCAAACCTTGACCCAGAAAATATAAAAAACTATCGGCCTATATCGAATCTTCCGTTCCTCTCAAAAAAAATTGAAAAAGCTGTTGCGCAGCAACTCACTGCCTTCCTGAAGACAAACAATGTATACGAAATGCTTCAGTCTGGTTTTAGACCCCATCATAGCACTGAGACTGCACTTGTGAAGGTGGTAAATTACCTTTTAATGGTGTCAGACCGAGGCTCTGCATCTGTCCTCGTGCTACTAGACCTTAGTGCTGCCTTTGATACCATCGATCACCACATTCTTTTGGAGAGATTGGAAACTCAAATTGGTCTACACGGACAAGTTCTGGCCTGGTTTAGATCTTATCTGTCGGAAAGATATCAGTTTGTCTCTATGAATGGTTTGTCCTCTGACAAATCAACTGTACATTTCGGTGTTCCTCAAGGTTCCGTTTTAGGACCACTATTGTTTTCACTATATATTTTACCTCTTGGGGATGTCATTCGAAAACATAATGTTAACTTTCACTGCTATGCGGATGACACACAGCTGTACATTTCAATGAAACATGGTGAAGCCCCAAAATTGCCCTCGCTAGAAGCCTGTGTTTCAGACATAAGGAAGTGGATGGCTGAAAAGGTTCTACTTTTAAACTCTGACAAAACAGAGATGCTTGTTCTAGGTCCCAAGAAACAAAGAGATCTTCTGTTAAATCTGACAATTAATCTTGATGGTTGTAAAGTTGTATCAAATAAAACTGTGAAGGACCTCGGCGTTACTCTGGACCCTGATCTCTCTTATGACGAACATATCAAGACTGTTTCAAGGACAGCTTTTTTCCATCTACGTAACATTGCAAAAATCAGAAAATTTCTGTCCAAAAATGATGCAGAAAAATGTATCCATGCTTTTATTACTTCTAGGTTAGACGACTGCAATGCTCTACTGTCCGGCTACCCGGATAAAGCACTAAATAAACTTCAGTTAGTGCTAAATACGGCTGCTAGAATCCTGACTAGAACCAAAAAATGTGATCATATTACTCAAGTGCTAGCCTCCCTACACTGGCTTCCTGTTAAGGCAAGGGCTGATTTCAAGGTTTTACTGTTAACCTACAAAGCGTTACATGGGCTTGCTCCTACCTATCTTTCCGAGTTGGTCCTGCCGTACATACCTACACGTACGCTACGGTCACAAGAAGCAGGCCTCCTAATTGTCCCTAGAATTTCTAAGCAAACAGCTGGAGGCAGGGCTTTCTCCTATTGATCTAAATGTTTATGGAATGGTCTGCCTACCCATGTGAGAGACGCAGACTCGGTCTCAACCTTTAAGTCTTTATTGAAGACCCATCTCTTCAGTAGGTCCTATGATTGAGTGTAGTCTGGCCAAGGAGTGTGAAGGTGAACGGAAAGGCTCTGGAGCAACGAACCGCCCTTGCTGTCTCTGCCTGGCCGGTTCCCTCTCTCCACTGGGATTCTCTGCCTCTAACCCTATTACAGGGGCTGAGTCACTGGCTTACTGGTGCTCTTTCATGCCGTCCCTAGGAGGGGTGCGCCACTTGAGTGGGTTGAGTCACTGACGTGATCTTCCTGTCTGGGTTGGCGCCCCCCCTTGGGTTGTGCCGTGGCTGAGATCTTTGTGGGCTATTCTCGGCCTTGTCTCAGGGTAGTAAGTTGGTGGTTGAAGATATCCCTCTAGTGGTGTGGGGGCTGTGCCTTGGAAAAGTGGGTGGGGTTATATCCTTCCTGTTTGGCCCTGTCTGGGGGTATCATCGGATGGGGCCACAGTGTCTCCTGACCCCTCCTGTCTCAGCCTCCAGTATTTATGCTGCATTAGTTTATGTGTTGGGGGGCTAGGGTCAGTTTGTTATATCTGGAGTACTTCTGTCTTATGCGGTGTCCTGTGTGATTTTAAGTATGCTCTCTCTAATTCTCTCTTTCTCTCTTTCTTTCTCTCTCTCGGAGGACCTGAGCCCTATGACCATTCCTCAGGACGACCTGACATGATGACTCCTTGCTGTCCCCAGTCCACCTGGCCGTGCTGCTGCTCCAATTTCAACTGTTCTGCCTGCGGCTATGGAACCCTGACCTGTTCACCGGACGTGCTACCTGTCCCAGACCTGCTGTTTTCAACTCTCTAGAGACCGCAGGAGCGGTAGAGATACTCTTAATGATCGGCTATGAAAAGCCAACTGACATTTACTCCTGAGGTGCTGCACCCTCGACAACTACTGTGATTATTATTATTTATGAACATTTGAACATCTTGGCCATGTTCTGTTATAATCTCCACCCGGCACAGCCAGAAGAGGACTGGCCACCCCTCATAGCCTGGTTCCTCTCTAGGTTTCTTCCTAGGTTTTGGCCTTTCTATGGAGTTTTTCCTAGCCACCGTGCTTCTACACCTGCATTGCTTGCTGTTTGGAGTTTTAGGCTGGGTTTCTGTACAGCACTTTGAGATATCAGCTGATGTACAAAGGGCTATATAAATACATTTGATTTGATTTGAGTGGTGAAGCATCAACCCCTGAGAAATGATGTTGCACAACACTTGTTACACCTATAGCATGACATTTATTTATTTATTAATACATTTTTTTAACCTTTATTTAAATAGCTTAGTCAGTTAAGAATACATTCTTATTTACAATGACGGCCTACCCCGGCCAACCCTAACCCAGACAATGCTGGGCCAATTGTGCGCTGCCCTATGGGACTCCCAATCACGGCCAGCTTGGAATCGAACCAAGGTCTGTAGTGTCTTAGACCGCTGCGCCACTCGGGAGCCCGTTACCTCACAGAATACAACACTTCCTTATTCACCACGTTTTGCTACAAACAACAATATTCATGTTTTAGTAGTCATTCATGTATCTTTCATTCTTCTGAAGATAGAATTTTATCGATTTTCCAGTTAACTTGAAGTACTAGTAGACTAGAGGAAGTGAAGTGGTCATACACTACACTAACTAGCTTGAATATTTCAAAGTGACATTTCAATGGGTGTGGTCATTTCTCTAGATATCCTTTATACCTGGACTATACGCCTGAATCAGTAAGAGAGTGACTCACACACACACACACACACACACACACACACACACACACACACACACACACACACACACTCACACTCACACACACACACACACACACACACACACACACACACACACACACACACACACAGACACACACACACACACACGCACACACGCACGCACACATGCACACACACACACCCTGCCAAGGCCAACGTAGATGCCTACTCCAAATGGCATGACGGGAACAACAGATCTTGGATGTGACCACACATTACTGCTGTTACTTAGGCTTTCTTTCCATGACTGCACTGACGTCCTGGCACATCCTCTCAGACTGTGCTCACACCCTGTGCTCACACACAACCCACAGCCATCATAGCATCCCAAATGAAAAACACTACATCTTATGCATGGACTGTTTCGGACTGACTGACTAGAGTGAGTGAGTGTGTGTGTTTGTGTGTGTGTGTGTGTGTGTGTGTGTGTGTGTGTGTGTGTGTGTGTGTGTGTGTGTGTGTGTGTGTGTGTGTGTGTGTGTGTGTGTGTGTGTGTGTGTGTGTGTGTGTGTGTGTGTGTGTGTGTGTGTGTGTGTTCAGACTGCAATGAAAGAAGTAGACTTTTTGATGTTGCTTCATAATCAGGGACTCTAAATCTTTCATCACTGTCATCTAGAAAAAACAGCAAAGGTGGTGGCAGAGGTGGGATTTTAGTAACATAATCTTCTCTTGGATCTTTAGAAAGATATTGTGCTAGACAAAGAAAAGTTAGAAACTTTTAACATTTTATTATTATATAGAATTAAGATGCCATGACAACTTTCCATGGATGACGATCATTAATTCTAATCAGAGAGACACTCTGATTAGGGTTTGGCAGAAGCAGTGTAAATATTTGCCTGTGACTGAGTTACAGATCACACACACATCTACAGGTCATTAGTGAACGATACACAAATCTACTATAACATAAATGCAACTTACTTCATTTACAGTCATTATCATTAGTTTTATGAATGGCAAGGAATAAAACAGGGCTCCATTTGTTGAATATGAGATTCATCAACCTCATGTTATTTATTTGTGTATTCAGTGAATTTGGTTTGCATTAGAGAGTGTGTGCTCCAGGTTCAGCTGCAGACATGGAATTATGTGGTTTCTGACAATAAAAGCAATGCATTAACAAGTCTGGGGGCTGCATGCAATGTTTTTATTGGACACACTTGCAATCACCTGCACTAAATTTGTTTACCTCCACCTTACCCAACAACCTAGACCCACTACAGTTTGCATATCGCCCCAACAGATCCACGGACGACGCAATCGCCATTGCACGGCCCACTGCTCTAACCCACCTGGACAAGAGAAATACCTATGTAAGAATCCTGTCATCGACTACAGCTCAGCCTTCAACACCAAGCTCACCACTAAGCTTAGGGCCCTGGGTCTGAACCCTCCTTGTGCACTAGGTCCTGGACTTCCGGACGGGCTGACCCCAAGTGGTGAAGGTAGGCAACAACACCTCCGCCACGCTGATCCTCAACACAGGGGCCCCTGTACTTCCTGTTCACCCATGACTATGTGGCCACGCACGTCCCCAACTCAATCATCAAGTTTGCTGATGACACGACAGTGGTAAGCCTGATTACCAACAATGACGAGACAGCCTACAGGGAGGAGGTGAGAGCACTGGTGAAGTGGTACCAGGAAAATAAATTCTCCCTCAAAGTCAACAAAACGAAGGAGCTGATCATGGACTACAGGAGACAGCAGAGAGAGCCCGCCCCCATCCACACTGACGGGGCCGCAGTGGAGAGGGTCAAAAGCTTCAAGTTCCTCAGCGTGCACATCACTGACGACCTGAAATGGTACCTTCACCCAGGACTCAACCACAGGAGGTTGAAGAAATTTGCCTTGGCCCATAAGACCTTCACAAACCTCTACAGATGCACCACTGAGAGCATCCTGTCGTGCTGTATCACCACCTGGTATGGCAATTGCACTGTCCTCAACTGCAGGTCTCTCCAGAGGGTGGCGTCTTCAGCCCAATGCATCATCAGGGGCACACTGCCTGCCCTCCAGGACATCTACAGCACCCGATGTCACAGGAAGGCCAAGAAGATAATCACGGACCTCAGCCACCCGAGCCACAACCTGTTCACCCAGCTACCATCCAGAAGGAGGAGACAGTACAAAGTACAGGTGCATCAAAGCTGGGACCAGCTTTTATCTCAAGAAGTTAAACAGTTACCACTAGCCAGTCTCCGCCCAGTACCCTGCCCTGAACCTTAGTCACTGTTAGTAGCCGGCTACCACGCAGTACTCTACCCTGCACCTTAGAGACTGATTTTCCCTATATACATAGTCATTGAACACTGGTAACTTTAATAATGTTTACATACTGTTTACCCACTTTATATGTATATACTGTATTCTAGTCATGGCTTATCCTATATAATTACTGTAACTACTGCTGTACAAACCTTTTCAATTCATATACTGTCCATACTGTCTATACACACCATTATATATACAGTCAAAAGTTGTCACACATACTCATTCAAGGGTTTTTCTTTATTTGTACTATTTACTACATTGTAGAATAATAGTGAAGACATCAACACTATGAAATAACACATATGCAATCATGTAGTAACCAAACAAGTGTTAAACAAATCTAAATATATTTTATATTCTTCAAAGTAGCTACCCTTTGCCTTGATGACATCTTTGCACACTTTTGGCATTCTCTCAACCAGCTTCCTGAGGTAGCCACCTGGAATGCCATTTCAATTAACAGGTGTGCCTTGTTAAAAGTTCATTTGTGGAATTTCTTTCCTTCTTAATGCATTTGAGCCAATCAGTTGTGTTGTGACAAGGTAGGGGTGGTATACAGAAGATAGCTCTACTTGGTAGAAGACCAAGTCCATATTATGGCAAGAACAGCTCAAATAAGCAAAGAGAAACGACAGTTCATCATTACTTTAAGACATGAAGGTCAGTCAATACGGAACATTTCAAGAACTTTGAAAGTTTCTTCAAGTGCAGTCGCAAAAACCATCAAGCGCTATGATGAAACTGGCTCTCATGAGGACCGCCACAGGAAAGAAAGACCCAGAGTTACCTCTGCTGCAAAGGATAAGTTCATTAGAGTTACCAGCCTCAGAAATTACAGCCAAAATAAATGCTTCAGAGTTCAAGTAACTGACATGTCTCAAAATCAACTGTTCAGAGGAGACTATGTGAATCAGGCTTTCGTGGTCAAATTGCTGCAAAGAAACCACTACTAAAGGACACCAATAAGAAGAAGAGACTTGCTTGGGCCAAGAAACACGAGCAATAGACATAAGATCAGTAGAAATCGGATGATCTCCGTATGTGTGGTTCCCACCGTGAAGCACGGAGGAGGAGGTGTGATCGTGCTTTGCTGGTGACACTGTCAGTGATTTATTTAGAATTCAAGGCACACTTAACCAGCATGGCTACCACAGCATTCTGCAGTGATACGCCATCCCATCTGGTTTGCCCTTAGTGGGATAATCATTTGTTTATCAACAGGACAATGACCCAAAACACACCTCCAGGCTGTGTATGTCACGAACATCATCAGGGAAATGACCGGACCAAGGTGCAGCGTTGTGAGCGTACATTTTTCTTTATTAAGAATGTCGCCAACAAAACAAGAAACACCAAAAACGAATGTGAAGCTTACTAGGGCTTTACAGGCCACTAACAAAGACAACTACCCACAACTAAGGTGGAAAAAACAGGCTGCCTAAGTATGATTCCCAATCAGAGACAACGATAGACAGCTGTCCCTGATTGAGAACCATACCCGGCCAAAAGATAGAAACAGAAAACATAGAAATAAAGAAACTAGAATGCCCACCCTAGTCACACCCTGGCCTAACCAAAATAGAGAATAAAAGCCCCTCTATGGCCAGGGCGTGACAGTGTAAGGGCTATTTAACCAAGAATAAGAGTGATGGAGTGCTGCCTGGCCTCCACAATCCCCCGACTTCAACCCAATTGGAATGGTTTGGGATGAGTTGGACGGCAGAGTGAAGGAAAAGCAGGAAACAAGTGCTCAGCATATGTGGGAACTTCTTCGAGACTGTTGGAAAAGCATTCCATGTTAAGCTGGTTGAGAGAATGCCAAGAGTGTGCAAAGCTGTCATCAAGGCAAAGGGTGGCTACTTTGAAGAATATAAAATATATTTTGATTTGTTTAACACTTATTTGGTTACTATATGATTCCATGTATGTTATTTCATAGTTTGATGTCTTCACTATTATTCTACAATGAAGAAAGTGGTATAAATTAAGAAAAACCCTGGGATGACTAAGTGTATCCAAACTTTTGACTGGTACTGTATACATACAGTATATACACTGCTCAAAAAAATAAAGGGAACACTTAAACAACACAATGTAACTCCAAGTCAATCACACTTCTGTGAAATCAAACTGTCCACTTAGGAAGCAACACTGATTGACAATACATTTCACATGCTGTTGTGCAAATGGAATAGACAAAAGGTGGAAATTATAGGCAATTAGCAAGACACCCCCCAAAACAGGAGTGAATCTGCAGGTGGTGACCACAGACCACTTCTCAGTTCCTATGCTTCCTGGCTGATGTTTTGGTCACTTTTGAATGCTGGCAGTGCTCTCACTCTAGTGGTAGCATGAGACGGAGTCTACAACCCACACAAGTGGCTCAGGTAGTGCAGTTCATCCAGGATGGCACATCAATGCGAACTGTGGCAAAAAGGTTTGCTGTGTCTGTCAGCGTAGTGTCCAGAGCATGCAGGCGCTACCAGGAGACAGGCCAGTACATCAGGAGACGTGGAGGAGGCCGTAGGAGGGCAACAACCCAGCAGCAGGACCGCTACCTCCGCCTTTGTGCAAGGAGGTGCACTGCCAGCGCCCTGCAAAATGACCTCCAAGTGTTCCCTTTATTTTTTTGAGCAGTGTATATAGCAAACAAAAACTAAAAAATATAAATGCAACATGCTGGTTCTGATATTTCTTAATTTTTAACTTTTGGATTATGTGTCTATTGTTTTATATTGTTGGCCGCCACATGTCTATTCTGGCCAGGCTATGTTGTGATTGAGTCTAATCTACCAATAATCTAGACTCATTAGGTTTTCATCCATTAGTTGAACTCAGGGAAATATGTTTTCATGGTCTGTAACCTGGCCAATCTGTATTAGCAAATCAGTTTAAACACTTTTTAGGCCTAATGCAAAACCGAATGACTCATTTAGCCTTTTCAAAGCCCCCTACAAATGAAAGAGCAAACTGTTAGTTTTTTACCAAATTGTCCAATGACTGTATTTTCCCACAAGCTGGGTTAAATGGCAGATAAAGTAACTATTGCTCTTCCCGTAAAATTGTGTCACTTATCCTCCATCCACACAAATCAAGGTAATGATGTCCTCAGTCAGGTCCCAGGAACATCTTGGGGGGCAGGCTGGGCATCGAAATAAATGGTGGAAGCTCAAATCATTGATTACACTAAATACCATAATGAGTCACAGTAACAAATTGTTGAATTTTATTCGAGAGTCATAATATATTAGGGTGACCACATTTAAAATACCAAAATGCAGGACAACAGGATGTTATTGTGGGACATTCGCCAGACAGTTTAGCCTACATTAATACAAGTATTTGGCAGTTTTGGGCGGATGATACTTTTTGTGGACTATTCAGCTAACCATCCTAAAATCTCAAAAGAAATTAGGTGGTGTTTTTATGTTATGTTGAATGCTGATGAATCATTACATGATCTTCCAAGACTGATTCAAATTAAATCACATTTTATTTATCACATGCGCCGAATACAACACTGGATCTTACCTGTGTACAAGCCCTTGAATATAACTTTCCTAAACGAGCACAATGCACCATTGTGAGAAGTGGCGGATAACACTGTATACATTCATTGGTCATTTCAGAGGTTAAAAAAAACATGCCATGTAGCTGGCCGGCAGCTAGATGTTCCAAGGTGGTAGCTAGCTACTGCCACACTGTGGTTATGCATGTCATTGCATCATACGCCCATATTTAAAATGGAAAATGCAAGCAATATGTCAAAAACGACATTAGTTCAAGTGAATGGTTTCTATTAAAGGTACAAAATAAAAGACTACCACATACTTATTCAAATGGATACGACACCTGCAATAATTAAATGTTTTTCTTCTATTTGTTTTTATGGCTAGAAGGGGTACAGCTTTGGTCAAATTAAAGTCAAAAGTTTTTGTTTTTTTGCATTTTGGCTAACCTTAATCTAATCATCTCAACCTGCTATGTTATTTATCCTAACCTGACAGTGCTGCGTAAATTCTCCTGACCTGCTACGAAAATTCAAATCTGACATTAATTTGACAAAAGCTGGAGTCCTTCTAGTCATGACGACGTTTACGTTACAACCATGTTGCCAATCTTGCCGAGCCATCTTGTCACAAGAGGACCACAAAGGAAATACGTCCTAGACTTTATTGCGTGTTATCCTATATGATTTTACTCATGTGCATATGACATGGGTGTCTTTTTAAAGTTTTATGTTTGCTTTTTTTTCCAAATTATCGAATTAGGTAAACAAGCCTAAAACTAAACATCCTTGCCCACGACCAATGAGCATCGCCTTTTTCTACTTCCGCTGACGTGAGACGACTTTCAAATCTTTGGCGGTTGACTGGCGTTTGATAACTTTTCAACATATGTTAACTGCTTACACGAATTAACATGGATTCAACTATGGCGAACCTTCTTGTTGGGCTTTCAGTCAACATCCAAAGAAGCGACGGTAAGCTGTGTAGCTAACATTTTTATTATAATGTTACCTTTTTATTTGACTAGGAAAGACATATTGAGACCTAACATTGGCTAGGTCTCTTTTTCAAATGTGCCCTGCAATACAACCAAATATACACGTTACGTTAAGGTGGTTAGCTAGCGTTAGTAAGTTAGATTTGCCTCCCACATGATTTTGCTTCTTAGTTAGCAAACATTAATGTAAGTTATGCATTTGGCTGCTATTTGTTATATTAGCTACAGTAGCCAACTTTTTTTTGTGTGTAAGTCAGTTACTGTACAGGTGAATGAGTTGAACACAGCTAACGCGTTAGCCAAATTTACTCAACACAACGTTAACTGCGAATAGCTAACGTCGTTACCTGTGTGGTTGTTGATTTACAGTAACTAGCTATTAGTCTGTCATTATTCCAGGTAACGTTACCTACTGACTTTAAATAGTTAACGTTAGCTATTGTAGTTACAAAGAAACAAGATGGCTAAATACTTTAGTAAATTTAGCTAGGTACAGTAGTTGACTTAGCTAAGGTTAGTTGGATAGGATAATGATGAAGTCATCCGTTGATTGTTTCTTTTAATAGTATAACGTTAGTTAGCTAACGTTACCCTTTTGTAGAAATGGTTGACTACCGTTACAGTGGAGTAGCTAACGTTGGTCCAGGCAGGGCATTGCACTTTGACTAAACTCTACGGTGAAGGAAGTTTCAAATGAACTCCACCAACTTCTTCCCCGGTGGAGTTTAGTCAGCTAGTGATTGGTGTGAACTTGCTAACAGGTGGTGTAAAGTGACTGATGGCTGAATGTGTTTTATAGGGCGAGTGCATCCTGCAAACGTCAAAACTGTTGATTCCACAACATCTATTGTAAAGGTTGAATGGTTTGAGAAATCTGTATGCAGGGGAAAGGAGGTAAGTGGTTCAAGAGTGCCTTGTCTATATGTTACAGAGAACAATTAACTGAAAGTGCTTTTAATCTTGACTGGTGCATTTTTGGGACCATATCAACAGTGGACTAATGAACAAAATACTAACATGTTTCTTTGAGTGAAATATCCCCTTTTATACTAGTTTGAGTGACATGTAATACGTTTGGATTCATGTAAGCGCTATGCTATGTGCTGCAAGTTTTTATTTTTTTATAAAGAAACTGATGTTTGTTGACATACTGCTGCTATTCCTGTCTTTTAGCTCGAAATGAATGAATTATGGTCCCTGAATGAAGAGCTTTTTGAGCACATGAAATCCGCTACTACACCTGCTCCTCCAGAGAAGGTAATCATACTCTAGGGGTGGGCCTAGGAACTTGAGGTTTAAAGTGTATTACATTTGAAAGTTGATGGTCCTAAAGTCAGGAACAATGTTGCTTACGTGTGTGATTTTATTTTCTCCAGAAATATGAAAGCCGTCTCCGTTCATCCAGGATCCCTGCTCCTTCCAATCGTAAGTGACTTGTCTTGAGAAGTTATTATGCTTAGTTAGAACAAGTTTTTTTTCTGGGGGGGGGGGGGGTAGAAAATACTGTGAATTCAGCAAAAAATGAGTTTAGTTTATGAAAATCTGTTAATTTATGAAATCTGTTCAAGTATTCCCATGAATAAAAAAAGAGACGTGATTTTGTCTGTATGAAAGGTATGAAATTATTGTTCTTTTCAAATATCTTTTTGGGCTTAGTTGCGGACAATTTGCAGTGAACTAATTACTGTAATTATGTTCCGGCACCCCACCATTCGCCCTGACAAATCAGCCTGCGGCTGAATCTAGTTGCCTACCCCTGTTTTAGTGGTGTGTGTGTGAGATGGTTAATTATGGATATTTCCTTCGAACGGTTCTGCTCAAGTGGGTCCTCCTGAGGAGACAGGTTTGCATGCAATGCATGTTCCTCTCTAAACAAATCATATGCTAAATCGCATTATATGAGATGGAATCCCATATAGGGCTGTTTTCCTCAGTTATACCTTGATTTGAAGATAAAATCACATATTGGCCTGTATCTTCAGGTGCATAATAACTCTTTAATCAATGGTGCACAATAAATTTACACACTTGGTGTTGAGTGGAACTGCCCTTGTAGTGGGACAGTACGTAATCTGTACATAAATAATTGATGATCTTTTTGGTATGTAATGGCTACCAATCATGTACAGAGAAGACCTATACCATACTGTTTACAACTAGAATTCCATTTTGTGACAATAGGTTCTAAAATATGTCTTTGTTCAATATTATATCAGCCTACTGTGGTTGACACTATATAGACATACACTGTGTATACAAAACATTAAGAACAGCTCTTTCCATGACAGACTTACCAGGTGAAAGCTATGATGTCTTATTGATGTCACCTGTTAAATCTACTTCAATCAGTGTAGAGGAAGGGGAGGAGAACAGTTAAAGAAGGATTTCTAAGCTTTGATATAATTTAGACATGGATTGTGCATGTGTACAATTCGGAGGGTAAATGGGCAAGACAAAATATTTAAGTGCCTTTGAACTGGGTATGGTAGTAGGTGCCAGGCGCACCAGTTTGTGTCAAGAACTGCAACATTGCTGGGTTTTTCAAGAATGGTCCACCACCCGAAGGGGTATCCAGCCAACTTGACACAACTGTGGGAAGCATTGGAGTCACCATGGGACAGCATCCCTGCGGAACGCTTTCAACACCTTGTAGAGTCCATGCCCCAATGAATTGAGGCTGTTCTGAGGGCAACAGGTGGGGTGCAACTCAATATTAGGAAGGTGTTCCTGATGTTTGGTATACTCTGTGTATTTGTACAGTAAAGTGACCCTAAGCAGTTTTGTTAAGGGTACTAGCACTCTTTCTAGTTCAAAGCATTCCACAGAGGGCCGAGTGTCTGCGGGTTTTTACCTTTCAATTAAGACCTCGACAACCAGGTGAGGTTGTTTTAGGATCCTCATTGTTGCGAATGCAGCAGCTACTCTTACATGTGTCCACATAAAATATGACTTAATACAGAACATTATTAGACAAGTACAGAACTACATACATTTAAAAATGGCACACATTGTCTAGGGGAGAGGCATTGTGCCATGAGGTATTTTGTAAAAAAATAAATTTAAAAAAGTATTTTTAAACCAGGTTTGCTGTTCATTTGAGCAGTATGAGATGGGAGTTCCATGCAATAATGGCTCTATATAATACTGTACGCTTTCTTGAATTTGTTCTAGATTTGGGGACTGAAAAGACCCCTGGTGGCATTTATGTGTGTCAGAGCTGTGTATAAGTTCACTGTAAACATTTTTGAATTTTCCACATGTTTCTTATATAAAGAAGTGATGCAGTCACGCTCCTCAACTCTTAACCAAGGGAGACTGGCCTGCATAATATTTATATTAGCCTTCTGATTACAATGAAGAGCAAGACGTGCACTCTGTTCTGGGCTAGCTGCAGCTTAACTAGGTATTTTCTTTTCACCACATGACTGGACAATAATCGAGATAAGACAACTAGAGCCTGCAGGACTTGCTTTTTGAAGTGTGGTGTCAAAGTCGAGCATCTCTTTCTTATGAACAGACCTCTCCACATCTTTACAACCATTGAATGTATATATTTTGACCGTGACAGTTTAAAATCTAAGGTAACACAAACTCAATTTGTTCAACAGAGGGGAGATCCTTACTAGAGGAATTAGTGACCTTAATTCATCAATCAAGTGCAAGGGTGGATCGAAAATTCGCGGACACTTGGCTCTCCATGGAATGAGTTTGACCATGGCGTATGGCATGCCTGATTCGTTCAGCTAAAATTGAACACATTGAGAAGTAGTAGTGGAAAAGGAACTGGTCAGCTGTTTATTAGGCCTACATTGAAATCATGATATTTATATGGTTTAGTGTCTAGTGCAGTGGTGGAAAAAGTACCCAATCGTCATACTTGAGTAAAAGTAAAGATACCGTAACTTCTTATGGCTGCAGGGGCAGTATTGAGTAGCTTGGATGAAAAGGTGCCCAGTGTAAACTGCCTGCTCCTCAGTCCCAGTTGCTAATATATGCATATTATTATTAGTATTGGATAGAAAACACTCTGAAGTTTCTAAAACTGTTTGAATGATGTCTGTGAGTATAACAAAACTCATATGGCAGGCAAAAACCTGAGAGAAAAATCCCAACCGGAAGTGGGAAATCTGAGGTTTGTAGGTTTTCAACTCATCGCCTATCAAATACACCGTGGGATATGGGTCAGTTTGCACTTCCTACGGCTTCCACTAGATGTCAACAGTCTTTAGAACCTTGTCTGATGCTTCTACTATGAAGTGGGGCCGAAGGAGACGGGAATGAGTAAGGTCTGCCATGCGCGTTCACATGAGGGAGCTCTGTTCCATCGCACTTCTGAAGACAATGGAATTCTCCGTTTGGAACATTATTGAAGATTTACGTTAAAAATATCCTAAAGATTGATTCAATACATCATTTG